>NW_026624746.1:13713-23482 GCF_030028575.1 Malurus melanocephalus | reverse complement strand
ATGCCTCAGTGCCTTATTCCCATTTTACCCAGAAACGTGCCACCTTTTGTAATTTTTTAGTATTTCTGTTAATGTTTTAAATTAAAATTTGGATTTCCCCCCTAATTAAACTCTTTCTGCTGTCCCACACCAGATCCCCAGACCTCCAACACGGCAGCAATGTCCACCCAAGGGAGTTGTCTGCTTGTCCTCGGAGTGGTGGGATTTTGGGGACTGACCACTCCAAACCTTGTGGGTGTCCCCAGGTGTCCCCACTCGTGTCCCGGCCCCTCTCAGCCCCGGTTTCTCGCCCCAGGTCCGCTCCACAGTGAGTGACTTCGCTGTGTTCCTCACCATTGTCATCATGGTGCTCATCGACCTCGCCATCGGGATCCCGTCCCCCAAGCTCCACGTCCCCCACGTGTTCAAGGTAACGGGGAGAAGGGTTGGTGGAGGAGGGTTTTGGCACCTCAGGTGACACCAGGTGATGTCAGGGCAGGTCCAGTTGGGCTGGAGGAGGTGCTGGTGGTGGAACCATCTCCTCCATGTCCAAGAACATCAATTTCCCCTGGAAATCACGAGACAGCCCCAAAACTGGACACTGAAAGGGAGAACCATCTCCAGCAGGAATGGCTGGGCTGGGCTGGGCTGGGTTGGGCTGGGCTGGACTGGAGGAGGTGCTGGTGGTGGGACCATCTCCTCCATGTCCAAGAGCATCAATTTTCCCTGGAAATCACAAGATGGCCCCAAAACCGGACACTGAAAGGGTGAACCATCTCCAGCAGGATGGTCTGGGCTGGAGGAGAAGATGGTGGTGGAACCATCTCCTCTTCCACACCCAAGAGCATCAATTCCTTCCCGTTTTTGGCAAGACAACCCCAAAATCAGGCACTGAAAGGGAAAACCATTTCCAGCAGGACAGGGGTTGGCTGGAGGAGGTGCCAGTGGTGGGACCATCTCTTGCACACCCAAGAGCATCGATTTCCTCTGGAAATCGGGAGACAGCTCCAAAACTGGACCCTGAAAGGGAGAATGATCTCCAGCAGGACAGACTGGTTGTGGAATCATGTCCTCTTCCACATCCAAGGGCACCGATTTCCCCTGTAAATCAGGAGGCGGTCCCCAAACTGAACAGATGAACAATCTCCAGCAGGACAGGCTGGGCTGGAGGAGGTGCCGGTGGTGGAACCATCTCCTCTTTCATGTCCAAGAGCATTGATTCCTTCCCATTTTTTGGGAAGACAGCTCCAAAATCGGGCACTGAACAGGAGAACCATCTCCAGCAGGTCAGGGGTTGGCTGGAGGAGGTGCTGGTGGTGGAACCATCTCCTCTTCCACATCCAAGAGCATCAATTCCTTCCCATTTTTGGGAAGACAACCCCAAAACCAGGCACTGGGACAGAGAACCCCGGCACGGTGGATCYGCCCAGGAGAGTGGGACACGAAGGCAGGGCTGGGAAACGTTCAGACCCAGGGATGGAGGGAAGTTGAGGCCAGGGGAGGGTTGGGGTGGGAGCTGACCACACCCCGTGTGTTGCAGCCCACCAGGGATGACCGTGGCTGGCTCATCAACCCCATCGGGCCCAACCCGTGGTGGACGGTGCTGGCCGCGCTCATCCCGGCCCTGCTCTGCACCATCCTCATCTTCATGGACCAGCAGATCACGGCCGTCATCGTCAACAGGAAGGAGCACAGGCTCAAGGTGAGGGGTCACATTGTCCCCACCTCGTCCCCACCCTGTCCCCACCCTGTCCCCACCCCGTCCCCACCTTGTCCCCACTTTATCCCCACCCACAGGCTCCTGTCCCAAACGCTTTGGGACATTCTGGGATAACCCCAGGCTGCATGACAGGAGCTCCCGTGGGCTAACGGTGGCACTGGGAGGGGATGAGAAATTCTGGGAGCAGCAAATGAATCCTGGAGTGATGTAGGAGGTTTTCCAATTTTTGTTTGTCACATTTGTTTTCAATGTTTTGAAGCTGGGGAAGGGATCTCAGTGAGCTCCAGGGATCACTCAGCACCACATCCTACCTGTGAGTGGTGGGAATCTGTTTATGAATGAAAAAATATTTTTAAAATTATTTCTGAGAAGCAGAAATGGTACAAACCCTCCTCTTTGTCTGATTGGGCCCAATTTTCATGCAAGATGTGAAATGTGTTTGGCTCTAGTTCTTATTTCAAAGATAATTTAGATTTCCCAGAAGCTGACCCGTGTTTGAGCAGGGTTTAAATTTTTGTATTTTTTATTAGGGTTAGGTTATAGTTAGGGTTAGGATTTAGGGTTTAGGGTTCGAAATAGGGTTTAGGGTTTGGGTTTAAGGTTTAGGGTTTGGGTTGGGGTTAGGGTTTAGGGCTAGGGTTTAGGGTTTAGGGTTAGGGTTTAGGGTTAGAGTTCAGATTTTGGGTTATGATATTATAATGGTAACCAACCCTCCAGACCCACTTTGTCTGATCCAGCCAGATTTTCATGCAGGATGTGAAATCCGTGTTTGAATCCAATTCCCCTTTCAAAACTTTTTTAAATTTCCCAGAAGTTGACTGGAACTTGAGCAGGATTCCACCCGTGGAATTGTCCTGGTCCCTGAGGGATGCTCCCATTTGGTTTTTAGTCCCTTTGGGATGATCCCCTTCCATTTTTGGTCCCTGAGGTTATTCCCATTCTGTTTTCAATCCCTGTTCCCTTTTTACTTCCTGAGGGATGTTCATGTTGCATTTTTGATCCCTGAGGAATGCTCCCATTCCATTTTCGGTCCCTGAGGATGTTCCCATTCTGTTTTTGGTTCCTGTTCTGTTTTTGCTCCTTGAGGGATGATCCCATTCCATTTTTAATCCCTGAGGGATGCTCCCATTCCATTTTCAATCCCTGAGAGACGCTCCCGTTTCATTTCTTGGCCCTGATGGATGTTTCTGTTCCGTTTTTGGTTCCTGTTCAGTTTTTGGTCCCTGAGGGATGCTCCCATTCCATTTTTCATCCCTGGGGGATGCTCTCGTTCTGTTTTTGGTTCCTGTTTCGTTTTCGGTCCATGAGGGACACTCCCATTCCGTTTCTGGTCCCTGAGGATGCTCTCATTCCATTTTTGGTCCCTGTTCTGTTTTTGCTCCTTGAGGGATACTCCCGTTTTATTTTTGGTTCCTGTTCAGTTTTCAGTCCCTGAGGTACACTCCCGTTTCATTTCTTGTCCCTGATGGATGTTTCTGTTCCGTTTTTGGTTCCTGTTCAGTTTTTGGTCCCTGAAGGATGCTCCCATTCAGTTTTTGGTCCCTGAGGGACACTCCCATTCCATTTTCAATCCCTGAGGGACACTCCCGTTTCATTTTTGGTCCCTGAAGGACACTCCCATTCTGTTTTCAGTCCTGAAGGATGCTCCCATTCCATTTTCGGTCCCTGAAGGACGCTCCCATTCCATTTTCGGTCCCTGAGGGATGCTCCCATTCCGTTTTTCATCCTTGCGGGATGCTCTCATTTGGTTTTTGGTTCCTGTTTTGTTTTCAATCCCTGAGGGACACTCCCGTTCTGCTTCTGGTCCCTGAGGGATGCTCCCATTCCATTTTCAGTCCCTGAGGGATGCTCCCATTCTGTTTTTGGTCCCTGAAGGACGCTTCTATTCTGTTTCTGGTCCCTGAGGGACGCTGTTGTTCCGTTTTTGGTTCCTGTTCGATTTTCGGTCCCTGAGGGACACTCCCATTCCATTTTCGGTCCCTGAGGGATGGTCCCATTCCATTTTCGGTCCCTGAGGGATGCTCCCATTCCATTTTTGGTCCCCGAGGGACACTCTGTTTCATTTTCAGTCCCTGAGGGATGGTCCCATTCCATTTTCAGTCCCTGAGGGACACTCCCATTCCATTTTCCCTCCCCAGAAAGGCTGTGGGTACCACCTGGACCTGTTGATGGTGGCCGTGATGCTCGGGGTGTGCTCGGTGATGGGGCTGCCCTGGTTYGTGGCCGCCACCGTGCTGTCCATCACCCACGTCAACAGCCTCAAGGTGGAGTCGGACTGCTCGGCGCCRGGGGAGCAGCCCAAGTTCCTGGGGATCCGCGAGCAGAGGGTCACCGGCCTCATGATCTTCGTGCTCATGGGCTGCTCCGTCTTCTTCACCTCCGTGCTCAAGGTAAGAGCGGGATGGGAATTGCCTGGTGACCGTGGGAACTGCCAGGTGACAATTTTTTACAATTTACAATTAATAATTTCATTTTTTACAATCTACAATTATTTGTCCTTTTTTTTGTACAATTTACAATTAATTGTTGCATTTTTTTCCCAATTTCCAATTAATTGTTGTATTTTTTTGCAATTTACGATTTACAATTTACAATTAATTGTTACAATTTTTTCCAATTTCCCATTAATTGTAATTAATTAATTTTTCCCCTAGTTTATCCCGATGCCAGTGCTCTACGGGGTCTTTCTGTACATGGGGGTCTCGTCACTACGAGGAATCCAGGTATGGCTGCTCCRGGGAATTTCCTGTCCCTGAAGGATTTGGGATGGAAAAAACAGGATGGGAAAAAATGGGATGGGAAAAACATCTGGGAAAACAGGAAATTCAAATGTTTTGTGTCGGGGACCAGTGGGAAGAGGCTCAGGAGGTTTGTGGGGCTGGGAGGGCCCAGTTCAGCACTGGGATAACCCAGTTCAGGGGGCAAAATTTGATGGAAAAAATCGGAATTTGGTGGGAGGAGTTGGAATCTTGTGGGCAGAACTGAAATTTTTTGGGCAGAACTGGAATTCGGTGGTCAGAATTCAAATTTAGTGGGCAAAATTGGGATTTGGTGGGCAGAACTGGAATTTGGTGGGCAAAATTGGAATTTTGTGGGCAGAACTGGAATTTGGTGGTGAGCAAAACTGGAATTTGGTGGGCAGAATTGGAATTTATGGGCAGAACTGGAATTTGGTGGGGAGAACTGGAATTTGGTGGGCAAAACTGGAATTTGGTGGGGAGAATTGCAGTTTGTGGGCAGAATTGGAATTTGGTGGTAGAGCTGGAATTTGATGGCGGGCAAAATTGGAATTCAGTGGACAGATTCGAATTCAGTGGGGAGAACTGGAATTTGGTGGGCAAAATGGGAATTTGGTGGGGAGAATTGCAATTTGTGGGCAGAATTGGAATTCGGTGAGCAGAACTGAAATTTGGTGGTCAGAATCGGATTCGGTGGGCAAAATTGGAATTTGGTGGGCAAAACTGGAATTTAGTGGGACAGGACCACCCCTTTGTGGAGAGAGGCCTCCAAAGAATTGGAATTGGGCGGGCACAGCCCGGTGGTTCCTGGATGGAGCGGAGGGAAAGTGGGCGCTGCTGCCAGGAGGAGCCGATCGAAAAATAAAACAAATATAAATACAAAAAAACCTAACAAGTTAATTACATCACACYACCCCAAACCCATCACAGCAAACACTATATACTCACAATAATAAAAACCACCACTAAATAATTAAAAAMMYWMCCYKKMMCCCMWMMYMMYWMCCMWWAWWMCSWYCYWAAMCYTWMAAMMMRAAWYCYTTWRAAAMMWWAWWMCCCCCAAAAAAWTWAAWYYWAMMAMMAAAMYYMWTTYMAAAAMRAMCYTWWWAAMMMCYWAAMYWAAAAAAACATAAYATTAAATAAATATACCATATCCCGATCAAGATCTTTGCTCCCCAAACCCCTCACGGCTCCGGGGCTCGGGGGGCTCTGGCAGCCCCCGGGTGACGCCGCTCCCCTTTCCCCGCAGTTTTTCGACCGCCTGAAGCTGTTTTGGATGCCGGCCAAGCACCAGCCGGATTTCATCTACCTGCGCCATGTTCCGCTGCGCAAGGTGCACCTGTTCACKCTGATCCAGCTGCTCTGCCTCGTCCTGCTCTGGGCCATCAAAGCTTCCCGCGCTGCCATCATCTTCCCCATGATGGTGAGAGATGGAGATTATGGGGTTCCCGGTGCTCCTGGTGTTCCTGGTGTTTCCAGTGCTCCTGGTGTTCCTGGTGCTCTCAGTGTTCCCAGTGTTCGAGTGCCCTCAATGCTCCTGGTGTTTCTGGTGTTCCCAGTGTTCCCAGGGCTCCCAGTGTTTCTGGTTTTCCTGGTGATCCCAGTGCTCCCAGTTTTCCCAGTGCTCCCGGTGCTCCCAATGTTCCTTCTGCTCCCGGTGTTCCCAGTGCTCCCAGTGTTCCTGGTGTTCCTGGTGCTCCCAATGCTCCCAGGGTTCCTGGTGCTCCCCATGTTCCTTGTGCTCCTAGTGCTCCCAGTTTTCCTAGTGCTTCTGATGCTCCCGGTTCTCCCAGTGCTCCTGGTGTTCCCAGTGCTCCCAGAGTTCCCAGTATTCCTGGTGCTCCCAGTGATCCCAGTGCTCCCAATGTTCCCAGTTCTCCCAGTGTTCCTGGTGTTCCTGGTGCTCCCAGTGCTTTCAATACCCCTGGTGCTCCATGAGTTTCTGGTGCTCCCAAAGTTCCTGGTGTTCCCAGTGTTTCCAGAGTTCCCAGTGTTCCTGGTGCTCCCAATGTTCCTTGTGCTCCCGGTGCTCCCAGTGGTCCCAGAGTTCCCAGAGTTCCCAGTGCTCCCAGTGTTCCTGGTGTTCCTGGTGCTCCCAGTGCCTTCAATACTCCTGGTGCTCCACGAGTTCCTGGTGCTACAGGTGCTCTCAGTGCTCCCAAAGTTCCTGGTGTTCCCAGTGCTCCCAGTGTTCCCAGTGTTCCTGGTGCTTCTGATGTTCCCCGTGTTCCCAGTGCTCCCAGTGTTCCCAGTGCTCCCAGTGTTCCCAGTGCTCCCAGTGCTCCCGGTGCTCCCAGTGCTCCCAGTATTCCCAATGTTCCCAATGCTCCCAGCTTTCCCAGTGCTTCCGGTGCTCCCAATGCTCCTGGTGTTAACAATGTTCCCAGTGCTCCCAGTGGTCCCAGTGCTCTCAGCCCCGGAGTGACAGGACACACCATCTCCAGCCTCAGCCCTCTCCCATTTCCTTCCCGAAGGTTTTGGCTCTCGTTTTTGTCCGCAAAGTGATGGATTTCTGCTTCTCCAAGCGGGAGCTCAGCTTCCTGGATGACCTCATGCCGGAGAGCAAGAAGAAGAAGCTGGATGATGCCAAAAATAAAGCCAAAGAAGAGGAGGTGATGCCGGGAGCTGGGAATCTTCTCTGGGCTGAGAGATTCCCTCATCCTTATAAATCATGGAATTGTGGGATCGTGGGAAGGGACCCCAAAGCCCCTCCAGTGCCACCCCTGTGTGGGCAGGGACACCTCCCACTGTCCCAGGGTGTTCCAATCCCCAATGTCCAGTCTGGCCTGGGACATTTCCAGGGATGGGGGAACATCAGAACCGAATCAAACCGATCCAATAACCTGGATCCCACATCCTGAATCTTTTCCCCCTAAATTCTTAGAGAGTTTCACACTTGAGCACAGACATCGCTGTCATTTTTAAAATAACAAAATTAATTTAATTATTTATAAAAATATTTTAAATTATTTAATTCTTGAAATAATTTTAAATAATAAAAATAATAATTATTGTTCTGTGAGGGTTTGCTCCCTGCAGTGCCATTAACCCCAAACACKCCTGCAGGGGCAGGTGTTCAGAGCGGGGGGACAGCGTGCCAGGTTTTTATTGGAATTTCATTCCAGTAAAAAATAATTTCATTTATCCCCTCTTGGATCGAGGACAGAGAACTTGACTGGTCCCTTTTCAGGAGTCCCAGAAAATGATGGAAGCGGCTGCAGCGAATTCCGTTCAGCTGAAGCTYGGCAAGACCAGCAGGGTGGACGCCCCCAAGCCCAGCAGTGACAGGTAAAGCCCCCCAGGCCAGGACTCGTGGGGAATGTCAGGCTCAGGTTTCTCGGGTTGCAGCTTTATTCCCAGTCAGTTTGGTGCGAAAATCCCAATTTACTGGAGTTTAGGGGGTGATGGCAGAGCTCTGCCCCCACACGGTGCCCCCACAATTTCTGTTTTATCCCAAAACTGCATTGCCCGTGGTTTCCTGGGAGCTGGAGATGCTCCTGCTCCCACCTGAGAGGTCACGGGAAACAGCAGTTGCGTGTCTGCAACCCCGGGGCTTGATTCCCCAAATTCCTCACCCAGCCAAACCCCCCTGACCAGCTGAGCTCCGGTTTCCCAGTCCCTCCTGACCCCCTGGAACTGCTGCTGCTGTCCTGGTGTGTTGGTTTGAGACAACGTTTTCAGAGAAAACACATTACAGAGTAAATGTTTCCTCTGAAGTGAAAAAATTGATAATTTTTTTCCCACCAATATGAAATAGATATTCAGGCAAAAGTGAAGAGAAAAAAAAATAGTTTATTAACAAAACACAGTGCCCACAGGACACAGATAAAAAGTAACTTAGATATTTAAAAGACCAGGAATGCACACCGTCCCCTCCCCCCACAGCTGCTTGGCCACGTGGTGCAGAGAAAGATGGCGTGGCCCCTGTCCCCAGGAAGAAGAAACAAAAGAAATAAAAAAAGTCCATGTGGCACTTGGGCAACAGTGGAAAACCTGATGGTATCCTCTGCTCACTGTGGATGTAACAGAGGATTTGGTGTGCTTTTCTGTTGCCAGCTTGGCTTCTTACAGAGTCT
The DNA here is from genome assembly GCF_030028575.1 of Malurus melanocephalus. Taxonomy (NCBI): domain Eukaryota; kingdom Metazoa; phylum Chordata; class Aves; order Passeriformes; family Maluridae; genus Malurus; species Malurus melanocephalus. The sequence goes on along the minus strand of NW_026624746.1, from coordinate 14,969 downwards.
GGGATGAGACAGAGTGGTGTAGCTTGTCCCCACCGGCCCCCAAATTGCACCAGACGAAAAATCACACGAGTCAGAGAAGGGGTGGCAGTCCAAGGAGAGCTGTTTGCCCAAGCTAACAAACCCGAGCTAGCAAAGCAGCAACAATGTAACTCAGAGCTGAGCTCCAAAAGCCAATGGCTGTGCAGCAGCCTGGGCTTTTAAACTGCCCACACCGCCCCTGCCCCTTCTTCTGGGTCAGATTTAATGACACAGACACCTTTTGGGCATACAAGTAGACGGAAAATAGGAATAGAGTGTTATAAAACCAACCCAAGACACCACCTGGGTGGGCTCGGACCCATCCTCGTGGAATATCGTGTGGAACATTCCTCGCAGGGCCGATCCCTCCGAGATCAACATTTCGGATGAGATGTCCAAGACCACAGTGTGGAAGGCTCTGACCATGAACACAGAAACGCTCTGAATCCGGGAGGAGAGAGGTACCGGCTCGGCTGTGGTGTGACCCTGTGGGGATGGACAGCACCTTCCCACGGTGCTCCTGAGCTTTGCCCAGCAAAGGGACATTCCTGGGAAGGGACAGCGGGACCAGGGACACCATTCCTGTCTGTGGGGAAGTGTGGGAGCTACACCTGGAATTCTGTGGTCAGATTGGGGCCCTACACCCAGAGAGGGGCTGGGGTGTGTTCAGAGCCGAGAATGGAGCTGGGGAAGGGCTGGAGCAGCAGGGAAAGGTCTGGAGAACTCCTGAGGGAGCTGGGGGGKCTCAGACTGGAGCAAAGGGTGATCAGGAGGGACCTTGTGGCTCTGCACAACTCCCTGACAGGAGGGGACAGGAGGGGACAGGAGTGGGGGTTGGGATCTGCTCCCAGGTAACAGGGACAGGAGGAGAGGGAACGGCCTCAGGCTGACCAGGGGAAGCTCAGGGTGAACATTAGAGAAAATTCCTTCATAGAAAGGCTGTCCGAGCCCTGGCACAGCTGCCCAGGGCAGGGGTGGAGTCACCATCCCTGGAAGAGCTCCACAAACATGGATGTGGCCCTTGGGGACACGGCCTGTGATGAACATGGTGGTCAATGATTGGGTTTGATGATCTTAAAAACCTTTTCCACCCTGAACAATTCCATGGATCTCCAGTTGTGGTTTTCCACTGACGATCCTCTTTCGCTTTTCCCTCTTTCCCTGTTTTCTCTCTTTCCCTCTTCCTCTCTTTTCCCTTTTCACTCTTTTCCTTCATTTCCCTCATTTCCCCTCTTTCC
>NW_026624746.1:10837-12143 GCF_030028575.1 Malurus melanocephalus | reverse complement strand
CACCTGGGATCAAGCAAAGGAAAAGCATTTGCTCCCTATTCTCCATTTCCCCAATCTTTTTTGAGTTTTTTGGGGTTTTTTTTGGCATCTCATAAATTGGAATAAACCATCCCTGAGCACTTGGGATAAAGTGAAGTATTTGCTCCCCGTGCTTCATTTTCCCAATGTTTTTCAGGTTTTTTTTTTTGGGATAAGCCATCCCCGAGAATTTGGGATCAAGCAAAGGAAAAGCATTTGCTCCCTGTGCTCTGTTTTCCCATCTTTTTTGAGGTTTTTTTTTGGCACCTTGTAAATTGGAMTAAGCCAGCCCTGAGCACTGGGATCACTGAAAACATTGGGAAAATTGGGATAAGCCATCCCCGAGCTCTCGGGATCAGGCAGAGGAAAAGGATTTGCTCCCTGTGCTCTGTTTTCCATCCTTTTTGAGGTTTTTTTAATGCTCTGCCACCAAAGCAATAAAATCCAGAAAAGTCTCTTTTTACTCAGCTCAAAGCCGACCACGAGGGAAGTGTAAAATTAAACTCCCTGGATTTTGGTGGTGGGAGCAGCCAGGTGAGAGTGGAGCTCTGCACCCCCARAACCCCCTCCCTTCTTCCTCCCATTCCTGTCCCATCCCCGGGCTCTGGTTTTTYCTTCACCCCATCCTTGTAGGGTGGGATGAGCCAGCAGGGAATTGGGAATTCTCCTCCTCCTTTTCCACACGGAGAGGCCGAGAAGCAGTGAAGATCTCGAATCTCTCCCCACATTTTGGGGGGCTCAGGGGGGAATTTGGTGTCCCCCTGGAATGTGTGGCTGAGTCTGGAGGCTGCGGAGCTGGGAAGGGAGGACATTCCAGAGGGAAAGGAGCTCCCTCAGGAGGTTTGGAATGTGCTCCAGATTTTTGGAATCTGCAGCTGGGGCAGGGTTTGGGGTCAGCTCATCCCAGGAAACCTTTTCCTGCAGGAAACCACCCCAAAAGGGCAATTCTGGGGGAAAGGAGATGCGGAATTTTTCCGTGAGGATGGCAGTGATTCCTCCTTGGGCAGGGCAAAACTCCATCAGATTTTATGGATGGGGATTTGGGAAATGGAGTTTGGCTGGAATTTGGGGAGTGGCGGAGCGGGAAAAGCTGCCTGGGCCCTTCAGGAAGGAGGGGAGACTGGAAAATTAAAAAAAAAAAGTTTTGGAGGAAGGGGAAGTWRGGATCATTGGGATCATTGGGATCCCACTCTTGGACAGTTTTGATTTTCCTGTTTTTTCCCGTTTTCTTTTCCTCTCTGGAAGAGGAGAGACGAGGCTGGACTCAACTTCCTGGGGTGGAGGGGGG
>NW_026624746.1:7748-9885 GCF_030028575.1 Malurus melanocephalus | reverse complement strand
AAATTCTTTTAATTTATTTTATTGAATTTTATTATTTTAAAATTAATAAATTTTTAGTTTATTTTACTTTAAAATTGTTTTAAAAATAGTTTATTGAAAAATTATTCTTTTTAAAATTACCCTATTTTAAATCTGTTTTTAATTTTTTTCTGGTTTTAGACAACTCTATTTAAAAATTATTCTATTTTAAAATTATTCTGTTTTTATCTTCTTTTATTTTCAAATTATTTCAATTTTGAAGCACTCTATTTTAAAAGTATTTTCTRATGACTCTATTCTTATTTTTTCCAAATTGCTTGACTTTAAAATAATTTTTAAAATAGAATAATTTTGTTTTTAAGTTATGTATTTTTTTATTTAATTTCGTTTAATTTCATTTATTTCTCAGTGGGAGCTGAGTGCCATCCCTGGCTGTTCTGGGACTCCAGGAATGCCCTGGAAAGGTGAAATTTCTCATCCAGAGCTGTTCCCTTTCCCTTTCTGGGCTTTTTTKGGGCCCATTTGCCCTGTAATTAATCAGAACTAAATTAAGTCCAAGGAGGTTCTTTGGATCCGGATTTAATTGCAATAATTTTAACACCAAAAAGAGAATTCCTGCAGAGTTTTTCCTAAATTTCTCCCCAGTTTCTTTTGGCTTTGTCTGTGGGGTCAGTTGGGCACATCCTGCTTTCCTTTTACCCGAAATTTGAGGAATTGAGAGAAAAATGAGGCACTGAGGGAAAAATGGGGGTCAGAGGCTGAAAATCCCCTGGGGTTGCGCAGGATCCCAACGGGGTCTGGGAAAAGTTGGAGATATCAGGAACCGACTGCGGGATTGAGCAAAATTTTTATTGGAATTTAGGAAAAACCACAGGGAAAAGGAGGCGGGAGGAACCCAAATTCGAGGGAGGGGTGATCCGTGGGGGAGGATTTTAGGGGGAGGCATTTGGGGGGCACAGGAGGGGCCGAGGAGCTGTGAGTGACAAATCCATCCCGAGGAATTCCCGATCCCAGCTGGAGCAGGGCTGATTCGGCATTCTGAGCGCTGGAATGCTGCTGCTTGGGTTTGCCGTTAGTTGTACCTTAAAAACAAACCCCAAAGAGCTTCAGGGAATGGAAAACCCCACTGAAATCAGGAGTGGGATAGGGCAGAGAGGAGGAGCCACCCATTGGGAATGGCTGAAATGGGAAAAATCACCGGGAATGGCAATGATCCCAGCGAGGCGATGCTGGAATGAAGAGGAAAATGGGAGAACAAATCACGGAGAGGATGAAACGGCTCCTGCCCACCCCAAAACTCCAATCCCACCCCAAAGCTCCAATCCCACCCCAAATGCCTCAGTTTCCCTGACCTCATTATGAGGCAGCAGAGAATCCCCAGGAGCCATTCTGTGTCAGGGAAAGGGAGTTTCCATCCCTCCCACCCAGACTTGGCACCGGAGATTTCATGGAATTGCGGGATGGTTTGGGTTGGGAGGGATCTCAGAGCTCAAATGGTCCACACATTGTCATGGGAGGACATCCTACACCATCCCAGAGTGCTCCAACATGGCCTGGGACATTTCAGAATTCCAGGGGCAGCCACAATTTCTCCAGGAAATCCATCCCAACCCCTCCCCACCCTCACAGGGAGGAATTCCTGCCCAAAATCCCATCCATCCCTGTCCCAGATCCCTCTCCAGCTCTCTGTAGGCTCCCTTTGGATCAGGATTAGGGTGGTGGGAGGTGTTTCCAATCCCAATCCCGCCCCTGTCTCCGCTCCCGGCACCTCTTGGCGTTGATGAGCCAATGTACAAAGTCCTTGGCCTTCATCCTGTCCAGGTACCGCGTGAAGTCGCTGCTGAAGGTCCCCTCCGAGTGACGCTTGGCCTGGGAAGGGAAACTCCGCGAGTCCCGGGGTCCGAACAGCGTCCATCTGCTCGGGGWGGGAGGAGAAAAGGAAAAAAATCCTAGGGAAATGGGGTTTGATGGATGGCATTCTGCCACAGGGGGTGCCCAGGGTAGAGCTGTGCCCTCCAAACCCCGTCCCACAAAGGGTGGAGCAGTGCTTAGGGATAAATCTGGAATGGTTGAATATAATTCCAACAAATTAAACACGCAACCATTGTTTCAGTTTTGGGGGATTTGCAAAGACTGGCCTGGGAGTTCCTGGCATCCA
>NW_026624746.1:0-6594 GCF_030028575.1 Malurus melanocephalus | reverse complement strand
TTTCCCCCATCGGAGCAGGTCTGGATCATCCCCCTGCAGCTCCCGGGTGATCTGGGATCCACCAAAGGAATTCCAAAATTCAAATTCCAAAGGAATTTGAGCTGTGGGAGCACTGGAGGGGGCTCAGTCCCAGGCAGGAAATCCCGGGATTCCCGATATGGGAATGTCCCTTCCCAGAACTGGGAATTTGTTTGGATCAATGCAGGATAAACAGGAATGGGGAAAAATGTGGCAGCAATGGGAAATGAGAGGGATGAACTCCTCCCCCAACCCGGGTCTGTTGGTGGTTGAGTTTGTTGCATGTAAATCACTCATAAATCAATTCTGCTACAACAAAACCCAAATACCCATCAATAAGCATCAAACACAACAATTATTTCAATTTCTCCTCAAATCATAAAATGAATGAACTGCTCTCATACATACTTTAAAAAAATAAAACATAACTAAATATTACAACAAACTGTCAATGCATAAGAAAAATAATAAAAAACCCAAAATACTCAAAATAAAAAAAATCAAAATACTCAAAATAAAAAAATCAAAATACTCAAAATAATAAAATCAAAATACTCAAAATAATCAAAATTTTACACGGCTCCGTACCTGGAGAGGTCCTGCAAGCCCTCGGGAGCCACTTGCCACCCAGCTGGGATGAGCACGGCGAACACCAGCCCGGACAGGTACAGCCACCGCACCATCTGAGCTCCTGGGGAGGCACAAATCCAGGGAATTTTCCAGATGCAGTTCCCACCGAGCCCCCAAATCCTGTGGGAAGCCCTGAAAAAATCCTGGAAAAACATGAAAAATCTTGGAAAAAATACTGAAAAATCCTGGGGGAGAAAAATCCTGAAAAATCCCGAAAACCCCTGATGACTCCTGAAAACCCCTGAAAAAAACATGAAAAATCTTGGAAAAAATTACTGAAAAATCCTGAAAAATCTTGGAAAAAATACTGAAAAATTCTGGGGGAAAAAACAATTCCCAAAAAAATCCCGAAAACCCTGAAGAATACTGAAAACCCCTAAAAAAAATCCTGAAAAAACATAAAAATCTTGGGAAAAAATACTGAAAAATCCTGAAAAATTCCGAAAACCCCTGAAGACCCCTGAAAAAATCCTGGAAAATCCTGAAAATTCTTGGAAAAAATACTGAAAAATCCTGGGGGAGAAAAATCCTGAAAAAATCCTGAAAACCCCTGATGACTCCTGAAAACCCCTGAAAAAAATCCTGCAGAGTCCTGAAAAAACATGAAAAATCTTGGAAAAAATTACTGAAAAATCCTGAAAAATCCCCAAAACCCCTGATGACTCCTGAAAACCACTGAAAAAATCCCGGAAAATCCTGAAAAATCCTGGGAAAAATACTGAAAAATCCTGAAAACCCTCTGAAGAATCCTGAAAACCCCTGGAAAAAATCCTGAATAATCCTGAAAAATCTTGGAAAAAAACCTGAAAAATCCTAGGAGAAAAAGAAATCCTGTAAAATCCTGAAAACCCCTGAAGAATCCTGAAAACCCCGGAAAAAAATCCTGAAAAACCTTGGGAAAAATACTGAAAAATCATGGGGAAAAAATACTGAAAAATCCTAGGGGAAAAAATCCTGAAAAATCCCAAACCCCCTGAAGAATCCTGAAAAAAATCCTGAAGAATCCTGAAAAAATATGAAAACTCTTGGAAAAAATTACTGAAAAATCCTGAAAAATCCCAAAAACCCCTGATGACTCCTGAAAACCCCTGAAAAAAATCCTGAAAAATCTTGGAAAAAATACTGAAAAATCCTAGGAGGAAAAAAAATCCTGAAAAATCCTGAAACCCTGAAGAATACTGAAAACCCCTTAAAAATCCTGAAAAATCTTGGAAAAAAATACTGAAAAATCTTGGGGGGAAAAAATCCTGAAAAATCCTAGGAGAAAAAAAAAAATCCTGAAAACCCCTGAAGAATACTGAAAACCTAGGAAAAAAATCCTCAAAAATCTTGGAAAAAAATCCTGAAAAATCCTGGGGAAAAAAAATCCTGAAAAATGCCAAACCCCCCTGAAGAATCCTGAAAACCCGTGCAAAAAAATCCTGAAAAATCTTGGGGAAAAATACTGAAAAATCCTGAAAACCCCCCAAATCCCTGAAGAATCCTGAAAACCAGTAAAAAAAAATCCTGAAAAACCCTGAAAAAATCCCGAAAAATCCCGTTTGGGGTCTGAAGGTGCCTTTTCTCACAGGCAATGGGGGACATGAGCCGATCCTGGGACGCTGGGCCTCATTTCTCCCAGGAAATTCCTGGACCAGGAAACCAGGACTGAATTTCTCCGCTGCTTTCCGTGTTCTCCCCCGGCACCTCTCTGCTCATGGCTGGGGCTCCATGTTTAGAGTTTGAACAGCAGGACCTGTTTCTGAGGCAATTTTGGGATCTCTGGGGAGTTTCCAGCTATGGAATGCCCAGGATTTGGTATTTGGGGTCTGAAGGTGTCTTTTCTCACAGGCAGTGGGGTCCTGGACCTCATCTTTCCCACCAGGACTGAATTTCTCCACCACTTTCTGTGTTCTCCCCCCTGGCATCTCTCTGCTCGTGGCTGGGACTCCACGTTCAGAGTTGGGATGGAAGTTTTGGGATCTCTGGGGGAGTTTCCAGCCATGGAATGCCCAGGATTTGGTATTTGGGGTCTGAAGTTGTCTTTTCTCACAGGCAGTGGGGCGCTGGGCCTCATCTTTCCCACCAGGACCGAATTTCTCCACCGATCTCCCCCTGGCACCTCTCTGCTCATGGCTGGGGCTCCATGTTCAGAGTTGGGATGGCAGGAGGTGTTTCTGGAGCAGTTTTGGGATCTCTGGGGGAGTTTCCAGCCATGGAATGCCCAGGATTTGGTATTTGGGGTCTGAAGGTGCCTTTTCTCACAGGCAGTGGGGGACATGAGCGTTTCTGGAGCAGTTTTGGGATCTCTGGGGGAGTCTCCCGCCATGGAATGCCCAGGATTTGATGTNCTTTTCTCACAGGCAGTGGGGGACATGAGCGTTTCTGGAGCAGTTTTGGGATCTCTGGGGGAGTCTCCCGCCATGGAATGCCCAGGATTTGATGTTTGGGGTCTGAAGTTGTCTTTTCTCACAGGCAGTGGGGCGCTGGGCCTCATCTTTCCCACCAGGACCAAAGTTCTCCACCGATCTCCCCCTGGCACCTCTCTGCTCATGGCTGGGGCTCCACGTTCAGAGTTGGGATGGCAGGAGGAGTTTCTGAGGCAGTTTTGGGATCTCTGGGGAGTTTCCAGCCAGGGATTTGGTGTTTGGGGTCTGAAGGTGCCTTTTCTCACAGGTAATGGGGGACACAAGATGCTCCTGGGGCGCTGGGCCTCATCTTTCCCACCAGGACCGAATTTCTCCACCACTTTCCATGTTTTACCCCCCTGGCACCTCTCTGCTCATGGCTGGGGCTCCATGTTCAGAGTTGGGATGGCAGGAGGTGTTTCTTAGGCAGTTTTGGGTTCTCTGGGGAGTTTCCAGCCAGTGAAAGCCCAGGATTTGGTATTTGGGGTCTGAAGGTGCCTTTTGTCACAGGCAGTGGGGGACACGAGCTGATCCTGGGGCGCTGGGCCTCATCTTTCCCACCAGGACCGAATTTCTCCACCGATCTCCCCCTGGCACCTCAGTGCTCGTGGCTGGGGCTCCACGTTCAGAGTTGGGATGGCAGGAGGAGTTTCTGAGGCAGTTTTGGGATCTCTGGGGGAGTTTCCAGCCATGGAATGCCCAGGATTTGGTATTTGAGGTCTGAAGGTGCATTTTCTCACAGGCAATGGGGGCCATGAGCATTTCTGGAGCAGTTTTGGGATCTCTGTGGGAGTTTCCAGCCAGGGATTTGGTATTTGGGGTCTGAAGGTGCCTTTTCTCACAGGCAGTGGGGGCCATGAGCGTTTCTGGAGCAGTTTTGGGATCTCTGGGGGAGTTTCTGGCAGGGAATGCTTTGGATTTGGTATTTGGGGTCAGAAGGTGCCTTTTCTCACAGGCAGTTTTGGGTTCTCTGGGGGAGTTTCCAGCCATGAATGCCCAGAATTTGGTGTTTGGGGTCTGAAGGTGCCTTTTCTCACATGTAATGGGGGACACAAGCTGTTCCTGGGGCGCTGGGCCTCATCTTTCCCACCAGGACTGAATTTCTCCACCACTTTCTGTGTTCTCCCCCCTGGCACCTCTCTGCTCATGGCTGGGGCTCCACATTCAGAGTTGGGATGGCAGGAGGCGTTTCTGGAGCAGTTTTGGGATCTCTGGGGAGTTTCCAGCCAGGGATTTGGTGTTTGGAGTCTGAAGGTGCCTTTTCTCACAGGCAGTCGGGGACATGAGCGTTTCTGGAGCAGTTTTGGGATTTCTGTGGGAGTTCCCAACATGGAATGCCCAGGATTTGGTGTTTGGGGTCTGATGGTGCCTTTTCTCACAGGCAGTGGGGGACATGAGCTGATCCTGGGGTTCTGGGCCTCGTCTCTCCCACCAGGACCGAATTTCTCCACCGATCTCCCCCTGGCACCTCTCCACTCGTTTCTGGGTAATTATTGTCATTGCGCCGGCGGGAGTTGTGTAATTACCACCACTGTCAAAACGGGGTCGGTGCGGAGGGGACACTCATCCTGAGGAGCCCTTAATGAGGGCCACTGACGGCCTCTGGAGGAGGGCTGACATCAGCCGAGGGAGGGGGTCGTTAATTAGCAGAGCCTCACGGGGAGAGGGCCAGCTCCCCTGCCCGTCACTCGGCTGGGATGTTTGTAATTAACGCCACCAAATTAGCTCACCGTGTCCCCGTCTGCAGTGTCCCCCCGGCCCGGAGGCCACTGCGCTGCCCGCGGGGGTGGCGGCTCGGGGAGGGCAGGATCGGCTCGGACAGTGATGCTCACGCGTTCCTCCATGCTCCATTCGTGGCTCCTCGGTGTTCCTGTCACGATTTCTCAGTGTTCCTATCACGATTCCTCGGTGTTCCTGTTGTTAATCCTCGGTGCTCCTGTTGCAGGTCCTTGGCGCTCCTGTTGTGACTCCTCAGTGCTTTGATTACGGCTCCTCCGTGCTCCTGTCGCGATTCCTCAGTGTTCCTATCACGATTCCTCAATGTTCCCATCACGATTCCTCAGTATTCCTGTCATTAATCCTTGGTGTTCCTGTCGTTAATCCTCGGTGTTCCTGTTTTTAATCCTTGGTGTTCCTATCACGATTCCTCAGTGTTCCTGTCATTAATCCTTGGCGTTCATGTTGCGGCTTCTCGATGTTCTTGTCGCGGGTCTTTGGTGCTCCTGTTGTGACTCCTCAGTGCTTCTATTGCGGCTCCTCGGTGCTCCTATCACGATTCCTCAATGTTCCTATCACGATTCCTCAGTGTTCCTATCACGATTCCTCAGTATTGCTGTCATTAATCCGTGGTGCTCCTGTTGTGACTCCTCAGTGCTTCGATTATGGCTCCTCCGTGCTCCTGTCGCGACTCCTCAGTGTTCCTATCATGATTCCTCAGTGTTCCTGTCATTAATCCTTGGTGTTCCTGTCGTTAATCCTTGGTGTTCCTGTTGCGGCCCCTCAGTGTTCCTATCATGATTCCTCAGTGCTCCTATCACGATTTCTCAGTGTTCCTGCTGTTAATCCTCGGTGCTCCTGTTGTGACTCCTCAGTGCTTCGATTGCGGCTCCTCCGTGCTCCTATCGCGCCTCCTCAGTGTTCCTATCACGATCCCTCAGTGTTCCTGTCATTAATCCTCAGTGTTCCTATCACGATTCCTCAGTGTTCCTCTTGTGACTCCTCGGTGTTACTGTCACAGCTCCTCAATGCTCCTGTCACAACTCCTTGGTGTTCCTCATGTGTTCCTCGGTGTCCCTGTTGCGGGTCCTTGGTGCTCCTGTAGCGACTCCTCAGTGTTCCTATCACAATTCCTCAGTGTTCCTATCACGATTCCTCAGTATTCCTATCACAATTCCTCAGTGTTCCTATCATGATTCCTCAGTATTCCTGTCGTTAATCTTCGGTGTTCCTGTCATTAATCCTCGGTGCTCCTGTTGCAGCCCCTCAGTGTTCCTATCACAATTCCTCAGTGTTCCTATCACGATTCCTCAGTATTCCTGTCATTAATCCTCGGTGTTCCTGTTGTTAATCCTTGGTGTTCCTATCATGATTCCTCAGTGTTCCTGTTGTGGATCCTCAGTGCTCCTGTCACAATTCCTCGATGTTTTCGTCACAGTTCCTCAGTGTTCCTTTCACAGTTCCTCAGTGCTCCTGTCACTGCTCCTCAGTGCTCCTGTCTCAACTCCTTGGTGCTCCTCATGTGTTCCTCCGTGTCCCTGTCACGGGTCCTTGGTGCTCCTATCGTGACTCCTCAGTGTTCCTATCACGATTCCTTCAGTGCTCCTATCACGACTCCTCGGTGCTCCTATCGCAACTCTCAATGCTCCTATCACTCCCTCGATATTCCTGTCCTGGCCCCTCAGTGTTGCTGTCACAGCTCCCAGTGCCAGGGAAATGTCCCACGGGACACTTTCTGCGTGGTGCCTGGGTCATTTCCTGCAACCCTTTGGGACGCGGAGTTTTCCCCATTCCCAGCTCCCTGAGCTGATGGGATGGAGCTGCCGGGGGCTCTGCTCCATCT
>NW_026624745.1:27920-31297 GCF_030028575.1 Malurus melanocephalus | reverse complement strand
GCTCAGCCCGGTGGCTGCGGCCCCGCTCCCTCATTAACACGGTAATTAGCAGGTGCTCGGCAGCTCCCAGCGCTGCTCCCCCCAGGATGCGGCCGGAACATCCCCGGGCAGTGACAGCAGCGCTGTGACCCGAGCTGACCCCGGACAGAACCAGAGCCCACAGCCTCATCCGCTCCCTGGAAACGGGGATGGACACACGGACAGAGGGACAGATGGACACATGGACACATCAGGACACATCAGGACACATCAGGACACATCAGGACACATCAGGACACATCGGGACACACAGGCACACAGACACATGGACACACACAGGGACACAGATGCAAACACATTGGGGCACATGGACACACACATATGGACACATGGGCACAGGGACACACACAGACACACAGACACAGACAGGGACACACACACGGACACACACAGGGACACTCACACATTGAGACACACGGGCACAGGGACACACACACACACACACACACATGAACACATACACACACACAGATACATGGACACATGGACACGCACACACACACACACAGAGACACACACACACACACACACACGGACACACACACACATTGCTGCTCACACCCTCACACTTTCACTCAGCCTCCAGGAGCCCCTGAAGGTGCCCAAACCCAGCTTTGCACACCTGTCTTGGCACACCACACACACACCATCACACAAACTGACCACATGAACCCGAGCACACACACCTGACCTCTGACCCCTGACCCCCCCAGCTGACCTCTGACCCCTGACCCTGGACCCCTGACCACCCCAGCTGACCTCTGACCCCTGACCCTGGACCCCTGGACACAGTGATCTGCTCAGAGGCACAAAGGAAAGGGAAGGGGCAGCCCTCAGTGACACAATTCCCACCGCAGGCTATCAATTACCAATTAATTACCAATTAATTTCCCATTAATTAATTTCTCCCCAACCTGCCCCTTGCAGGAGCTCCTGGGATGCTCTGGGAAGGCTCCTGGAAGGGGCCCCAGGGAATTTGGAAGGCAAATGTGGAGCTGGGCAGCAGCTGTAAGGTGATGCTGATGGTTATCGCCTGCATTTCTCTCATTCCCATGGACTGGGTGGAAAAACACCCCTGGCAGAGGAAATGGAGCCCCGGAGCCAAAGGTGGCCCAGGAGCTGGCRGGGCTGGGAAATGTCCCCACGATGTTTTCAGGGAGGTCTTTGCTGATTAAAATGATTTCTGATGGCTTCCCCACGTCCAGGAGAAAACTTTCTCTCACCATCAGCACTGCCCCTGCTCTCCCTGAAACCTCACACGAGATTCTGTCCCTTGGGAGGGAGCACTTTGGTGACTGATGGGGACAGTCCAGGGTTTCTCTGAGGAACGGGAGGTCCAGGAGGTGGTTTTGGGGCATAAACCCTGTTTTTTAGGTGGTAACATTGTCCAGGCTCCAMCAAGAGACGTGTGACCCTCTGTTTACCCTGCCTGGCTGTGTCCAGGCTCTGCTCCAGACTCACCCACGCTGCTGTCCCTCATTCCATCACCACACACCCCCAGGATGACCCTGGACAATACCCTGAGGCAGCCCYAAAGCCCTCACTGCCTGTCCCACCAGCACGGCCCCAAAGCTGGAGGTGTTGTCCTTCTCCAGCCCCAGAGGATGAGGGATGACCCCAATCCCCAGCCCAGGACCATCCCCCCATCCTGGAACCCTCTTTCTGAGCCAGGTCATTATTTTGGGGTCAAAGTCATTCCCAGCCGTGCAGAGGATGATGGGAATGAAGCCAATTCCTTGAGGAATCCCAGCCMAGCACAGCCATGGCTGCTCCCCTCTCTCTGCTCCTCGCTGGGCCCCTCCAGGTTTGGTAAAACTCCTGAGGAGCAAAGCCTGGCTTGCTTGGGCCGGGCAATGACCCAGGCCTGGACTGGAGGGACTCTGGGGAGCAGCACAGGGTGGGAAGGGGTGTCAAAATGGAATATGGGGTCAAAATGAGGATGAGAGTGGCAGRGTCTTAACAGCAGATGGAGGTGATGCTGCTGGGGCTGCCCCACCCTCATTCTGGGAGAAAAACCTGGAATTTGGCATGGCCAGGACAGGGTTTGGAGTGAGGGGGGATTAAAGGTTCCTCCCAACCCAAACCAGTGTGAGACTCGGTGATCCCCAGCCTGGCCATGTCCTGGGAGCTCTGGTGGCTCTGGACAAGCTCTGGTCTGTCATGGCACAGCCGTGGAGGGGTCAGGACTGTGGGGACACTGGGTGGGTGGGGAGATGGAGAATGGGGTGCGGGGTGATGCTGATCTGATGGGTGACCCCGAGGGGCTGTGCCTGAGCCCTGCTCTGGGCCCTTCCTGGTGCCTTTGGGCTCCTCTGGACTGGAAGGGACCTCACAGCCCTGCCATGGGGACACCTTCCACCACCCCACAGTGCCCCAAACCCCGTCCAGCCTGGCCTTGAACCCCTCCAGGGATGGAGCAGCTTCTCCAGGACTGTCCCCCACACACCCACTGCCCCCACCATGGGCTGGGACAGGGACAAAGGACTCACTGCTGCTTCCTGGTSAGCTCCTGCTCCTTCTGCACCAGGTCCTGCTTGAGGGACGCCAGCATCTCCACGCTGACGTCCACCTGGCGCGACAGCTCGGACGCCCGGTCCTCCAGCTCCTGCTTCTCCCTGCTGAGCCGCAGGCTCTCCTGCTTGGCYTTCTCCAGCTCCGAGCTCTTGCGGTCCAGCTCCACCTGCAGCCGGCCCACCTGCGAGGCGATCTTCTGCTCCACCTCCTCGGTCAGCTTCTCCAGCCGCTTGTCCACCTCCAGCTTCTCGAAGGCGCGGATCTTGAGGCGGGCCAGGCCCTCCTCGTAGGCGGCATCCATGGTGGCCGGCGGGGTGGCCACGGGCGCCACGGCCTTGCCCCGCGTGAAGATGTCGCTCAGCGGGATCTCGATCTCGTGCACATAGCGGGGCGAGGGCGAGGCGGACGGTGCGGCCTCCAGCTCGTCGGCCGGGACCAGGTCGCAGGAGAAGCGCTGGTCCTTGCCCTGGAAAGAGGTGCTCTCGAAGTAATCCCGGCGCGCCGGGGTCAGCAGGGCCCCGTCGGCGGCCAGCGGGAACACGGCGGCATCGCAGATGCTGTTGGTTTTGGAGAGCACGTAGAGGGTCTCGTAGGTGTGGTTGTACTCCAGGTGAGCGCGCAGCGAGGACAGGCTGCGGAAGCGTTTGTGCTCGCCGCAGCGCGGGCAGCGGTACGGCAGGTCCAGAGAGGCCATCCCTCAGCTCTGCTCCCCGGCGCGGGGGACACGGCTGGACCCGCTCATGGCGCGGGCAGAGGGCTCCGGGGACATGCAGGGGACAGCGGGGACACCCCAGGAGAGGGGGAACGGCTCCGCTGGGACATGG
>NW_026624745.1:23503-26400 GCF_030028575.1 Malurus melanocephalus | reverse complement strand
GAAGCTCCACAGCAGCAGGGAAGGTCTCCCACCCCCTGGGATGGTTCACACCCATTTGTGGGGTACAAAGCCACCAGGAAGGTGCACGGCCCATGGGAATCTCTCTCCATCCCCCCTGGGATTGTCACAGGAGGTGGCAGAAGTGCCTCTCTTGCCCACCCACCGAGCCCSTGCAGTGTCAGGGGTCTCCAGGGCTCAGGATCACCCCCGTGTCCAACAGTGGGATCAGATCCTGGGCTCCCCCTGCTCCAAGGGAAGGGTGACCCACTCCTGCCTGGGAATGGGATTCCTTCCCAAGAGTCCTCCCCTGCCCCTGGGACCCCCACACTGTAGAGGACACCGTGGCCTCTCCTGCCCGGCCAGGTGAGGCTCCTGTGGGACCTGGTTCATCCCCCACTCACAAAATCCTCCACGACATCAGAGGGGGGGAAAACCCCACTCTTGTGGAAGGGGGTAAGCCAGTGAAAWTCCAGCCTGGGGGGCTGCTGGGGTCCCCTCCAGCCTGGGGGGCACAAACACACCTCAGGGCACAATATTTTCATTTCTCACTCATTTTTCATTCAAAAATGAAAACTGCAATGCTTTCACCCCAAAACACTGAGGGGACCTACGGGTGGGATATCCCTTGCTCGTCCCTCTGCAATATCCCACAAAGGGCTCTTGAAAACCCTGAAAAGCCTTTAGAGCCCTCCTGCATCCCATAACCACCAGTTGGTGAGCACAGAACTGCCACAGAACCTCCTCCATCCCTGCTGGTCCCCAGCACAGCATCCTTAGCAGCTCAGCATCCCCTCGGAGGGACAACCAGGCCACGAGGCTGGGAAACCATTTTTTACAGGAAAAAAATCAGTGAAGGCAGGAAATCCACGCAAGAAATCAAAATAAGATGAACCGGGAGGGTTTGTGACCTGCCTGGCTGTGTTTTGGGGTCGTTACCAAGCACATCTYGCACATGAACCCCACCTGGGCGGCCACCGGCTCAAAACCCCRACCCCGGCGAGCACAAAGCACGTTCGGCAACTTCGGCCGCTGCCGGGGGGGATGAGAAAGCGCTTTTCCAGCGCAGGGATGGAGAATCGCGCAGTGCTGCCTCGGGCCTGGATCCCTGCCCGCGTCTCCCGGGGCAGCCGAGCAGCCTCAGCCCGAATTTCCCGGCCAAAATCCGCGGCAGGGTCCGGCCCGGTGGATCGGGAGGCACTCCCAGCCCGCTCCTCGTCCTGGGCAGATCCGAGCCCGGCCGCAAAGCCTCTCCTCCCTCCCATCTCCACGGCGACCAGCAGGATTTGAGGGAATTATTACAGGAGTCATTACTACGGCGGCCACGCTAATAAAACCCACAGGCATCCGGAGCCGGGAAACGCTGCCGGGATTGCAGCATCCCYGGGCTGCTCCAGCGCCGCTACCTGCGATCCATCATGGAGCCTTTCTTCGCATTGTTTAACGCTTTTTCAGCCCACCCACCCCCCAAAAAATGCTACCGGCAGGCAGCTCCCCTGCCTGGTTGGAGAGGGAAGGGGGGATGGAGCGGAGAGGGGCTGGGGATGGAGCGGAGAGGGGCTGGGGGATGGAGCACAGAGGGGCTGGGGGATGGAGCACAGAGGGGCTGGGGGATGGAGCACAGAGGGGCTGGGGGATGCTGCCGGGGTGGAGGTTGATGCCGGGCGGAGGATGCTGCCCGAGCCGCGGGTCCCCATCTGTCCCCGGCGGGGTGGGAGCACCGAGGATGGCTGGGGCTGAGGCGCAGGGGGCTCCAGGGAGGGGGACACGAAAATCCGGAGGCGTTTTTTGCTCCCCAAACCCCCGGAGCAGCGAGCGGCGGCTCCGGCCGCACATCTCCAAAGCGGCGGCTTTGTCCCCGCTGTCCCCCCGCTGCCGGGGCCGGGGTGAGGAGCATCCCRGGGACAAACCGCCCCCTCCCCGGGCAGATCCCCGCTCCATCCCAGCCCTGCCGCCCCTGCCGTACCTGCTGCTGGCCGCCGAGCTGCCGCGCTGCGCTCCTCGGCCGAGGGCAGCATCTCCCCGCTCACCCCAGCCCGGGGTGCGGGTGGGCTCCGGAGCCCGCACAGCCTCTCCGCTGCACAAAGGATGAGCTGCCGAGCGGCTCAGGGCTGCGCCGGGGCGGGGGGATGCGGCCCGCGGGGGATGCGGGCACGGAGATGGAGATGGAGATGGAGATGGAGATGGAGATGGCGGTGGCGATGCGGGGCGGGAGGGATGCAGCCCGCGGCGAGCAGCGGGCTCCCTGCGGCCAGCACCTCCATGCCAGGCAGGCCCTGGGGAGGAGGGAGGGAGGGAGAGGGAGGGAGAGGCGGAGGGTGGTGGCTGCGGGTGGGGGGAGGAGGAGGAGGCGGAGGAGGAGGAGGAAGGAAGGAAGCAGAGGCTGAAGGCCCCGGCGGGGTGCGGGGAGGGTGGCGGTTGTGATGCACCCTGGGGATGGCGGGTCCCCGGGGCGCGGGGGGCTCAGCGGGGGCTCGGCATGGCGACAGAGGGAGGAGGGAGGGATGCAGGGATGGAGGAAGGCGGAGGGGAGCGCCGGCAGCCTCCTCCTCCTCCCCTGCAGCCGGAGCCGGGGCTGTGTCGCTGCCGTTGCTCCCGCACAGCTCCCTCTGCCTGTCTCCCCACCAACGCGGCTGCCATGGCACCCCCTGACCCCAAAACCCCGGCCCCACCGCCGAAACCCCTTCCCTTGGCGGTTCATGGCCGGGATCACCCCGAGCATCCTCCCCGAGCCCGGCCTGGGCACCCGCGCTGCCCCTGCCCCATCCCGGCCGCACCCACAGGTGTAGGAAAGGCTCGGTGCCAGGACAGTCCCTGCTCATCCCGTCCTCGTCCCTGCCTTGATCCTGAGTCCCG
Organism: Malurus melanocephalus; assembly: GCF_030028575.1. Taxonomy (NCBI): domain Eukaryota; kingdom Metazoa; phylum Chordata; class Aves; order Passeriformes; family Maluridae; genus Malurus; species Malurus melanocephalus. Next base: position 23,547 of record NW_026624745.1, on the reverse strand, counting down.
AATATTTTGCCTTGGTCCTGATCCGGTCCCTGAGGATCCTGCCT
>NW_026624745.1:14582-21842 GCF_030028575.1 Malurus melanocephalus | reverse complement strand
TGGGGTGGCTGTGAGGTGGCTGTGGAATGGCTGTGGGGTGCTGTGGGTCACTGTGGGGTGATTGTGGGGTGGCTTTGGGATCACTGTGGGGTGGCTCTGGGGGGACTGTGGGGTGTATGTGGGGTGATTGTGGGGGGCTGTGGAATGGCTGTGGGGTGGCTTTGGGATCACTGTGGGATGGCTGTGGGGTGATTGTGGGGTGGCTATGGGGTGGCTGTGGGGTGATTGTGGGGTGGCTGTGGGGTGATTGTGGGGTGATTGTGGGGTGTCTGTGGGGTGATTGTGGGGTGATTGTGGGGTGTCTGTGGGGTGATTGTGGGGTGGCTGTGGGTACCTGTGGGGTGTGTCCCATCCCTCCCTCCCTCCTCTCTGGCCGGAGGAGCAGAGGGCCAAGGCTGGAGCGGTGCCTCCGCAGAGCTTCCAGGCTCAGCATCAATTATTGACGACTTCCAGCRGGGTTTTAATCAAGGCCTCGTGCATCATTCATGGCCAGCGGTACGGGGTGAGCTCAGCTCTGACATCCCCCAAAGAGGGACCCCAACCCAGCCCCTTCCCAGAGAGAACCCGAGGTCCTCATTGACCATATCTGGGGTGTCCCCCMAAAAGGTTTTTCCTGGTGTTTGGGGTCATCTGCACCCCTTGGAGTGGTTCTGGCTCAGGATTGGGTTCCCACACACTGGGATGGATCACCTGAGGGTCACGAGCACCCCTGGGTGTATCAGGRGTGAGGTATTAGGGACAGGTCTGACGGGAAATTTAGGATTTCTCCTGGCCCCTTCCCACATCCCATCTCCACCATCATCCCCCATCCCCTGCCCAGCTCCTCATCCCAAACCCACAGGGACTGCACATCCCATGGCAAGCTCAGATTTTGCTGGGGTTACTGGGCACTGGATTTTACTGGGATTACTGGGATACTGGATTTTACTGGGATTACTGGGCACTGGATTTTACTGGGATTCCTGGGACACTGGATTTTGCTGGGATTACTGGGACACTGGATTTTGCTGGGATAATTGGGACACTGCAATTTGCTGGGATTACTGGGATACTGGATTTTACTGGGATATTGAGACACTGGATTTTACTGGGATTACTGGGACACTGTATTTTGCTGGCATTACTGGGACACTGGTTTTTGCTGGGGATACTGGGATACTGGATTTTGCTGGAATACTGGGATACTGGATTTTGCTGGGATTCCTGGTGTTTAGCCCTGGAATGCTCCAGTCCATGCTGACAAAGGGTTGAAGGGCCTGAGGGAATAAGACAGGGACACCCCTCCATCCTTCATAACATGGCAGTGGGGCTGATCCCCCTCTCCAGGGCTGCTGGAGGGAACAAAATCCATCAGAAAAGGGATCCATCAGAAAAGGGGATCCATCACAAAAGGGGATCCATCAGAAAAGGGATCCATCAGAAAGGGGATCCATCACAAAAGGGGATAAATCAGAAAAGGAGATACATCAGAAAGGGGATCCATCAGAAAAGGAATCCATCAGAAGGATCAGTTTGCAGCCATGGCCGTTTCCTGCCTCATTTTGTCCCCTCTCCCAGGAAAGGACCATCGATGACAATGGCCCTGGCCCCGCTCCCTCCATTCCCATCACCTTCTCCTGATTGATGGAGACCAAAGCTCGGCACACCCCATCTGAGCATCTCCCACTGGAAGGACGAGATTTGGGGATTTTTTCATGATTTGAACTGATTTTTAACCACCAGAGGAGGGAGGCTCTTCCACAGGAGGCACATTCGTGGCTGCAGCATCGTCTCCTGTGCCATCCTGGGAGAGGGGAGCCAGCATCTCTGCACCATTTAAAATCACAAAAAAGAGGGAGCAAACAGCCCCCCGTTGTTCAGGGCTCCCCATCGGGCCTGGTGCTGCCTGGATCTTCCCAGCCCCAGGCTGAGCCAGGCTGGAAATGGGGAATGGGGGTGTCTTTCATCCCATAGGGAATGGGGAATGGGGAATGGGGAATGGGGAATGGGGAATGGGGAATGGGGAATGGGGAATGGGGATGTCTCTCATCCCATTTCCTGTGGGTGCAGCCGAGGGCGTGTGGGACATCCATCCACATCCCATGGGGGACAGGAGCCGGGCTGGGGGCTCTGGGCTGGCTTTTGGGGCAGAGGACTGCCCAGGACTCAGCCCCAATGGAATAAACCCCAAACCAAGTCCTGTGTTTGGAGGGAGACCCAGCAGTGAGGAGCAGAGATCCCTGCTCTGCCCCAAAACTAAACCCTTCTCCTGGGATGAGCCCCCACCTGGGNATCAGAAGGATCAGTTTGCAGCCATGGCCGTTTCCTGCCTCATTTTGTCCCCTCTCCCAGGAAAGGACCATCGATGACAATGGCCCTGGCCCCGCTCCCTCCATTCCCATCACCTTCTCCTGATTGATGGAGACCAAAGCTCGGCACACCCCATCTGAGCATCTCCCACTGGAAGGACGAGATTTGGGGATTTTTTCATGATTTGAACTGATTTTTAACCACCAGAGGAGGGAGGCTCTTCCACAGGAGGCACATTCGTGGCTGCAGCATCGTCTCCTGTGCCATCCTGGGAGAGGGGAGCCAGCATCTCTGCACCATTTAAAATCACAAAAAAGAGGGAGCAAACAGCCCCCCGTTGTTCAGGGCTCCCCATCGGGCCTGGTGCTGCCTGGATCTTCCCAGCCCCAGGCTGAGCCAGGCTGGAAATGGGGAATGGGGGTGTCTTTCATCCCATAGGGAATGGGGAATGGGGAATGGGGAATGGGGAATGGGGAATGGGGAATGGGGAATGGGGAATGGGGATGTCTCTCATCCCATTTCCTGTGGGTGCAGCCGAGGGCGTGTGGGACATCCATCCACATCCCATGGGGGACAGGAGCCGGGCTGGGGGCTCTGGGCTGGCTTTTGGGGCAGAGGACTGCCCAGGACTCAGCCCCAATGGAACAAACCCCAAACACAGGTCCTGTGTTTGGAGGGAGACCCAGCAGTGAGGAGCAGAGATCCCTGCTCTGCCCCAAAACTAAACCCTTCTCCTGGGATGAGCCCCCACCTGGGGTTTGGGGATGCTCAGGAGCTGTCACCAACCACCCCGCTGCAATGATGGATTCTTTTTCTCCCTGCTAATTATGGAAGCTCTGTTTTTTTTCCCCCAAAATGCAGCAGCAGAGGTAAAAAAATAAAACCAATGGAAATATGGGATGGAAAGGCAAAGAGCAACCTCAGCAAGGCCTTGGATCAGCTCGGATCTTTAATTAGAAAAATAGACACAAATTTCAAATATTCCTGATAGAGACTTTTTCTTTTTACAAATAGAATAATAATAATAATCATCGAAATAATAATAATAATAATAATAATAATAATAATAATAATAATAATAATAATAGTAATAATGGCAGTAGTAGCAGATTTGAAATCACCTTTCCCCCGGGCCTGTTAGCACCGTGGTGTTTGTCTCCGTGGGGAGAAAGCACCGGAGCAGCCGCAGCCCCGACAGTCAGGAACATCCYGCAAAGACCCGGCTTGGGAAACCACAGCAGAGTGTCCAAAAACCCACCTSGGCGGTGCTTGGTGTCTGTACACGGATTTTCCATGCCCTCCTCGGCACGGGAGCTGCAGAAAGGCTCAGTCCCGGCGGTTCGGAGCGGGCTCCGGGCTGTCGCATCCATCGGGACCGGGAGCGCTCCGGCCCCGCGGCACCGCCTCGCCTCCCTCCCGCGGGCTCTCCGGCCCCTCCGGCCCCTCTCTCCTCTCCTCCGGGGCCACCGGGAGGGAATCGCCACCCCGGCTCTCCATGAGACTCTCGGGGCACCTCGRAACGCCGCCTGCCAGCGCTCGGCTGGGAGCTCAGAGTGTCCCGAAGGAGAGCCCCACCGAGAAGAAACCCAGGCCTTTGAGCTTCTCCTCGGTGCGCGCTTTCTGCTTGAGGTGCACCTTGCTGTGGCGCTTCTTCTCGTCGCTGCGGGCGAAGCGGCGGCCGCACGTGTCGCAGGAGAAGGGTTTCTCGCCCGTGTGGGTGCGGATGTGCGTGGTGAGGTGGTCGCTGCGGCTGAAGTTGCGCAGGCAGATGCGGCACTGGAAGGGTTTGTGGCCCGTGTGGATGCGCAGGTGCCGGTTGAGCTCGTCGGAACGCGCGAAGCTGCGGATGCAGTTCTCCACCGGGCAGGCGAACGCCTTCTCGTGCGGCTTGGGGCAGAAGCATTTGGACGAGCATTTGCTCCGCCGTGTCTTCTTCTTGGGCTCGGCCAGCGCCGGAGGGGTGGCGGGCAGCAGCGAKGGCAGCGATGAGGACGTGGGGTGGCCCAGGAAATCCGAGGGGGGCACGGAAGGAGAGGGGTGAGGATGGAGCAGCTCGGAGGAGCTCATCAGAGCCGGCAGCACCTCGGCCTGGGCCAAGGAGGCGTCGAAGTCCGGCATTAACGGCGCGGGGACGTTGTGGATCTTGGTGTCGGCGAAGTCCCCGCGGGCTGGGAAGTTTTCTGGCTCGCAGCCGAAGCCCAGATGGGTTCCGAAGCAGGCGGCATCCTCCGCCAGGCTGCCGAGCTCCGACTGGCAGCTGACGGACAGGACGCTCTCCATCTTGGAGCCCAGCGGGTGGAACAGCCCCTGGCCGCTCTCGGCGGCCGCGAAACCCTCGGGAGAGTGGAAGGMGGCGGGCAGGTAGGCCTGGTGCTGCTGGGACAGCGGCTCCCACTGCGCACAGGAGCCTTTGAACTTGTCCAGGGCTGCGGAGCCCGGGGACAGCTTGATGTCCTGCTTGCTGTCCAGGAGCTTGGGCTGGAAGAAGCACTGCGAGGCGCCGCTCAGGGCGGGCTGTGCCTGCAGGGGCTGAGCCCCCTCGGCCGCGGGGAAGGAGCCGTAGCTCTGCTCCGGGAACGGAGGCGCCGGGCTGGATCCGCTCAGCTCGGGCTGGCACGACGAGAAAAGGTCCAGCTGGCTCGGAGCCACCTCGGGACAGGGGTAAAGAGCATCCAGGTGCCTCTGGTGGCCCTCGGAGGAGGCGAAGGGGGAGATGCCCAGGATCCCCGACATCAGGTTGAAGAGGGATTCCTGGTCCTGGGGATGCTCCGGGACCGCCTTGATGAAGAAGCTGCCGGTGTAGCTGAGGGAGGGGGAGGGCTGGCTGCCCAGCAGGGAATAATCCACGGCCCCGCTGCTCCCGGGGGCGCCCAGCAGCTCACCTGGAAGCAGAGGAGACGGYGGTCAGAGGGCTGGAGGGGCGGGATGCAGGCAGCAGCGGGAGGCTGTTGCGTCATTGCGAGGTCTCCGTCCCCGAAACCGCTCAGGGAGCCCTGGGATTCACCCTCCCCTCCCCTCCCCCTCCCCAGCAGGACCCCCGGGACCCCCAGCCCGAGCCAGCAGGGGGATGTTGAGCTCACAGCCCGGGGCTGAGGGCAGAGCACGGGAAGGTTCCCGGCTCCGGGATGCAGCGATCACTCCCAGCGGGGTCCCTCATCCCTGCCCGGATCCCGGCCGCCCTTACCTCCGAGGAAATCGGCCTCGGCCAGAAGTTGCTGCTCAGGCTGCCCCAAGCCCTGCAGGTCTCCGTTTTTCATCTCGCAGCTCTCCTCGTACTTGGAGTAAAGCGGATCCGGGCAGGAGAAATCCATAACGTTGAGCATCTTCCCTGGAGCAGGGGGGGCGGGCTGGGACGAGCCGGGGATGCTCGGGGAGAGCCGGGCAGTGCCCGGGGAGAGCCGCTGGATGCTCAGGGGAGCCGAGAGAGATGCTCCAGGCGAGCCCGGGGATGCTCGGGGCGAGCCGGGCGATGCTCGGGGCGAACCCAGGATGAGCTGGGAACGCTCGGGGTGCCCGCACCGATGCCAGGGGTGCTCGGGGATGAGCCGGGGGGTTCTCGGGGTGCCCCGATGGATCCGAGGGGGGCTCGGGGCAGGTGCCAGGGACCCTGCAGGTGACGCTCCGGGGTGCTTGGGGCAGTTCGGGGGGTGCTGCGGGCCGGGCCSGGGGGCGGGGGGGCAGGCAGGCACCGGCGGCGGCGCAGCCCGAGCGGACACCCGGCGGTGCCTCCCCGCCGCCCCCTTTATAGCGGGAGCGGGGCTGCTCTGCCTTCCGCCGCAGCCATTTCTGGAGTCCCCAGTGAGGCTGCCGTGACGTAAATGCCCATATATGGACTCAGGATGTAGGCTAGGGAGTCCCAATAAGGAAATCTCTCCCGTGACGCGATGCGCCCTCCCTCCCCCTTCCCCCTCCCCTCCCCCTTTTCTCTCCCTCTGTTTTTCATTTTTTTTCCCCCCATTCCTTCTCTCTTTTTAACTAACAATCGCGATATTTTTAACAAATCTCTGCCGCTCTGCGTGCGTGTGCGCCCAGCATCCCCTCCCGCGGCCGCGGCCCCGCACGGGTGTGCACACGCGTGTGCAAGGACGAGCCGTGCTCGCAGCTTTGCTTTCCCGGGGTCAGCTCGGCCCCTGCGGCTCCCCCGGCTCTGGGAGGGTTCGGGGCATCCCCGCGGTCCGGCCCTCGCTCCGCAGCCTTGGCTGCTGTCCCAAAACCCGCGGCTTTCGCATCTCCCCGGGCTCTCGTTTGCCCTGTGCTGTTTTGTTTTTTTTTCCCCTGAATGCCTTTTGTTGCTTCTAGAAGAGCGAAAGGTGCCGGGTTTGCTCTTCCTTCCTCCCCCCTCCCTCTCCTTCCCTTCCCTCCTTTCCCCGCCGGGTTTTGCCGTCCTTTCTGCTGGCATTTGGTGTTTTTTTGGATGCGGAGCGGGAGGAGGATGCCGGCTCCTCCTGCGCCAGAGCGAGCGGCCAAGAGGAGAAGGCAAAGGCTGCCACCAGCCGCCTCCGTCGCCAGCATTGTCACCAGTTCATGGCTCCCACCCCGCCTGGCGTGTGACAGGGCTGGGGAAAGCAGATCCGTGCTGCAAACCCCACCATCTTCCAGAGAGGAGCCTGCAGAGCGGGCTCAGCACCAGCGGGGATCGGGAAGGATCTTGGGGGGCTCCTGCACCCCCTGAACCCTCCCGGCTCCCCAGAACGGCCGGGGTGAAGGCTCTGCGGGAGCTGGGGCAGCGCTGCTCTCCCTGCGGGGCTGGGTGGAGGTTTCCAATGCCCAGCACTGATTTGGAGCTGATCCTGGAGGAGCAGGGATGCTTTGKGGGGCGGATTGTCACCGGCACCCGGCCCCGTTTGGGTGTGGGGTGAAGGTTTCCTCTGGGATTTGGGCTGCTGGGCTGAAACCCCTTTTGTATAAAAGATTTTTATRCAAATATCGGGGGTGCAAACACGCTCTTGTCAGCACAGAGAGGCTCAGGAG
>NW_026624745.1:12124-13169 GCF_030028575.1 Malurus melanocephalus | reverse complement strand
CCAGATGTACTGGGGCTGTGCCCTAAGCCCCTGCTGGCAATCCAGATGTGCTGGGTTGTGCCCCCTGTGCCCCTGCTGCCAATCCAGCTGTGCCCCAGGCCCGCAGCCATGCCGGTGAGGCTCAGGCAGCAGCAGGTGCAGGGGCCCTGCTCCCGTGCTATTCCTGGCTCCAGGATGAGTCACGGCATCACCTTGGGCAGATCTCTGGGATTTGTGTCTCGCTGCACCTCCCCACACTGGGGGCAGCTCTGCCTCTGCAAACGCACCCCGAGAGCTGGCACAGAGGGGCGAGGAGGCATCAAACAAACCCTGCTGGGCATCAGGGACAGCAGGGAATGAGCCATGAGGGCCAGGATGGAAATAAAGGAGGGATGGAGAGATCCAGGCAATGATCAGAGTGTGCAGATGTTCAGTGGGATCCCCGTTTGTCACCCTACAGGAGCTGGGGGAGCCCAGTGCAAGGGCCGGATCGTGGTTTCAGTAAATCAAAGGCAAAGCTTCACCCTGCAGTGCTCAGGGACCCTGGAATTTGGGGCTTTGGGACATCCTGGGGAGCAGGAGGGTGAACACAGGTTTGAAATGTTCCACCTGTGGCCACTGAACACTGAACACAACCCTGGGATGKGCAGGGACACGGCCAAGGTCACACCTGGGGCTCTGGAATCTTTCTCCAGCAGCATCAGACTCACCCCCAGACCTCGGCCACGCTGCTTTCCTTTGCCTGTGCCCGTCAGGGATGCCAGGCTTTGGGATGTGTGSGATCTCCAGGCTCTGAGCTGGGCTCTGGATCTCTGCCCTGCACATCCAGAGATGGAAAAACTGTCCCACCTTTACAACAACACCATGAGAGCCTCCCTGCCACAGCCACGGCTCAGACCCAGCTCTCATAACCCCCCTGAATCCTCAGAGCCCATCCTGAAACAGCAGCAATGGCTCAGCTCCCCAGGTAAGAAAACCCAGCATTGTTGTGTGGTTTCTAAACCTCCCTGTGCCCGTGCAGGAGCAGCTGCAAAGGTCCTGTCTGGTTCCACAGGTTTTTTTTTTT
>NW_026624745.1:9005-10762 GCF_030028575.1 Malurus melanocephalus | reverse complement strand
CTGGTTCTCCTGGTTCCCCTGGAGCCAACCTGGGTGCCAGGGCCACCTCTGTGCTGCCACCACACTGCCACCAACCCCCTGCAATGCCTCCTTCCCTCCCAGTTCCCCATCTGTGCTCCCAGTATGGAAATCCAGCCCCAGTTCTCGTTTTTCTCTGGTTTCTCCCCTGGTTTTTCTCTTTGGAGGCTTGGCTTGGGCTGTCCCCCATAATCTGGCTGGTTTTGGAGGGGGTTGGATGCCCCCAGACTCACAGGCTCAGGGCGAAGCTGCCATGGAAAAGAGGAAAATCATCCTGTTCCTCCCTCCTTGCCTTGTCACAAGGCAGAGGAGGCTGAGGAAGGCCTGGGAATGRCTTTTCCCACTGAAGCACGAGGCAGGGAAGAGCAGCAGCCGCAGGCAGGGGCAAGGGCAGAGATGGGCAGCGCTGATTGCGACTGGAATTCATTTTTCCAAAGGGATGGGCTGAGGGTTGGCTCATGGCAAGGCTGCTTTGGGCACTGTGCCCAGAGCCCACAGCGAACTGGGGAGAAGGGCAATTCCCAGTTCCTTCCCCCAGCCCCCAAACCCACAGCTCAGGAACCTCCACAGTCCCCATTTTGTGCCGCTCAGGGGATTTTTCCACTGATTCCTTCAGGAACGTTCACCATTTCCTGTGCTGGGCGATGATGTAAATTGGAGGTGAAGAAATCCCCATTTCCATGCCTTTGGAGCGCTCCCAGCGTTCCCACGCTCGCAGGTTGATGGTTTCCCTGATCCAGGGGTGTGGGATGGATCCAGGGCTGCTCATCCCGCTCCTCCCGGGGAGCTGAACCCTTTGGGGTGATGGGCAGAGCTGGAACATTCCCTGCTGGAAACCCTGACCCCTTTTCCCAGAGCAGGAAAGCTCTGCTGGCTCTGAGCCGCTGCTCCTCCGTGTTCCAGGAGCTGCTCCTGGAATTCCAAAGTGGTTTTTGACCCTGGAAAAAGAGGAAAAGTCAGCACCCCCAGGCCTTTCTCCATCCCCAGTGCTCCCACCCCTCATGGCCAACGGGAGCTCCTGTGGGGGCTCAGGCTGGCCCTGCAGAGGGAATTGAGCATTTTAAAGGAAATTCCCCCAAAATGGTGCTGATTCCTGCCCTAGCAGGAATCCCAAGGGGCTTTAGCCCAGCAGCACCCACAGCTCTCCCTCTGCTGCACCCAACCCCAAATTCCTTCCCTTTGCACCACCCCCACCAAAGCCACACCAAAAACAACCCCAGAGCCCAAATTCCTTGGCAAACAGCCCAAAGCTGCCTGTGCCAGGTCTCCAGGATGGAGAAGGCACGGCATGCCAAGCTCTGGAGCTGGCAGTGGATCTCCCAGGGGCTGGATGGCACAGAGGGACAGTGATTGCTGCTGGGATGGCACAGGACAGGGCACAGGGAGGGACATGGATCAGGGAAATTGGGGTGGGAGAGACCCTAAATCCCATCCCATTGACCCCATCCATGTTCAGGGACACCTCCCACTGTCCCCAATGTCCAGCCTGGCCTCGGACATTCCCAGGGATCCGGGGCAATCTGGCAATTCCAGCCCATCCCACCCACATTCCCAATATCCCACCCTCATTCCCAATATCCCACTCTTGTTCCCAATATCTCACCCACATTCCCAATATCTCACCCTCGTTCCCAATATCTCACCCACATTCCCAATATCTCACCCTCGTTCCCAATATCTCACCCATGTTCCCAATATCCCACCCTCATTCCCAATATCTCACCCTCATTCCCAATATC
>NW_026624745.1:6126-7883 GCF_030028575.1 Malurus melanocephalus | reverse complement strand
GCTCCAGGGGCACAGGAGAGGGCTCAGTGCCATCCCTGCTGCCACCACGGAGGGGAACAATGCTCCAGGGGCACAGGAGAGGGCTCAGTGCCATCCCTGCTGCCACCACGGAGGTGAAGGATGCTCCAGGGGCACAGGAGAGGGGTCAGTGCCATCCCTGCTGCCACCACGGAAGAGAAGGATGCTCCAGGGGCACAGGAGGATCCTGGACAGTGGAGAGGGCTCGGTGCCACCCACGCTGCCACCAGGGAGTGCAGGGATGCTCTGGGTCACAGGAGAGGGCTCGGTGCCATCTCTAGTGCCACCACGGAGGGGAAGGATGCTCCGGGGCCACAGGAGGGGCTGGGCAGTGGAGAGGGCTCGGTGCCATCCCTGCTGCCACCACGGAGGGACAGAACGCTCCAGGGGCACAGGAGAGGGGTCAGTGCCATCCCTGCTGCCACCATGGAGGGGAAGGATGCTCCGGGGGCACAGGAGGAGCCCGGGGACAGGAGAGGGCTCGGTGCCACCCACGCTGCCACCACGGATGGGAACGATGCTCCAGGGGCACAGGAAGATCCTGGGCAGTGCAAAGGGCTCGGTGCCATCCCTGCTGCCACCACAGAGGGGAAGGATGCTCCAGGGGCACAGGAGGGGCTGGGCAGTGGAGAGGGCACAGTGCCATCCCCGCTGCCACCACGGAGGGACAGAATGCTCCAGGGGCACAGGAGAGGGCTCGGTGCCATCCCCGCTGCCACCACGGAGGGGAAGGATGCTCCAGGCACCTTTCCCAAGCAGATTTTTTCCTCTGGCATCTCCAAGCAGCCCCAGCAGATTCAAGCAGCACGTGAGGCTCTATGAAACGCCTGCCAAAAGGGGATTTTTTATTTTTAATTACCGGGCAGGAGGGTGGAATTTCAGAGGCTGGGCCAGCTGCGGGTCAGGGCCGATGGTTATCTCCCTCCTGGTTTTGGGTTGCTGCACATTCTGCATTTTCTGGGTGCTGTGCTGGCCACCACAGCCCTCCCTGCCCCCAAATTTTCAGATTCCTCCTCCTGCACCCTGCTTTTTTGGGGTGAAATCCCTGAAAAGCGGCTTTTTTAGGCCGAGCTTTGGGCTGAAATCCCTGGAACGACACCGAGCACAGCAATGGCAGAGCAGCTTGGCACAGCGCTGCTCCTAAAAATAGGCAAGAGTCAGAAATAATCCCTGCTGCCCCCCAAATAACCAGATCCCACCCCAGACTAAGGCAAGGCGCTAATTCCGGCAGCTCTGGCAGCAGGAGCTGAGTTTCTATTCTCTCCTCCATCACACGCCCTRATCCCAATATTTTTAGTGTGGTTTTTTGGGAGGATTAACCGGGCTCAGGGCGAGCAGGGGGAGAGGCCACGGCTCCCAGGAGCACCAGGATTTGGCTCTAATAAAGGCACAAAGCAGGAGGGGACCATTTCCTCAACTTCTGTCCAAAATCACCTTTTTATCCCCGAGAATTTGTGGGCCTTGATGCAATGACTGGGRAAGCTGCAAACATTTCCAAGTCGGTTTGAATGAAATGATTCATTGAGCCCCAAATAGGTCTCTCTTCATTTATCTCACGCTGGTTTTAATCACCTCTAAACAAATTATGCATCTTTTTAAATAAAGCGTGTTTTAAAGCCAAATTATTGGGCTGCTTTATTTAGAAAAAGCCTGAAGCAAAACATTGAGGTTTTATTTTTCAGTGTTGGGGGGTGAAARGGAGCTGAAGCACCCAAAGGAGCCCTGAGCATCATTAGGTT
>NW_026624745.1:3047-5104 GCF_030028575.1 Malurus melanocephalus | reverse complement strand
GAGATGAATTCATCCAACAGCTCCTCATTTGTGAGAGTTATTTGCTTCCTTGACCAGCTCATTGCTCCTTTTCAGGAAAGCTTCCAAGGATGTGGAGAGCCACTCTCCAGCCTCGTTAATCAGAGCAGCAGGAGGATTTATGAACTCTGCTCTCGGTGCAATAAACCCGTCGGGCTCGGAGGCAGCGCTCTGTGCCATCAATTCCTCCTCCAAATTTACAGGCTGCTAACCAAGGCAAGTCCATCCTGATTTATTGCTTGTGGCTGCAGGATTGTGAGATCCTGACTCGRCTCCAGAACCCGGGAGTGAAATGAGAGCAGTCCTTTTTTTTTAGTATTAATTAGTGAATAAAACTCCACGATATTCGTGCCAAAGGTTGGGAGTGCAGGGAAATTCGTGGAACTCCTCAAATGAGCTGCTTTGGTGTCTGGGTGTGTAATTAAGGGAGCTCTGAGCTGTAGGATGGGATGCAAATGATCACAGATTAAATCTGTTCAGCCAGGAGAGGAGCAGAATTTCTCCTCTCACTCAGTGGGGCTGCCCAAACCAGGGGGAGATGGGAGAAGGGAGAAGTGCCACCCTAAAATGTGAATAGCAGAGGGCATTTTTCACCCCAAAGATGAAGGATGTGGCTGGAGCTGTTTTCAGATGGACTCAGAGTGAGCGACCCCACATTCCTGGGTGGCCACGATCCCATCCCTGCAGTGTCAGAGGAAGGAGAGGTCCCAGAGCTGCTCCAGCCCCTCCTCTGACACACACAGGGACCCTCTGGGCTTCGGGCACAGAATTGAGGGTTGGAAAAGCCCTCCAAGATTATGGATTCCAACCATCCCCAGCACTGCCCCAAGGCCACCACTGCCCCGTGTCCCCAAGTGCCACATCCCCAGGGCTCTGGGATCCCTCCAGGGATGGGGACTCCACCAGGCTGAGCCCTTTCCAGGAGGAATTTCCCCAATGTCCCCCTGGCCCTGCCCTGGCCCAGCCTGAGGCCGTTCCCTCTCCTCCTGTCCCTTTTTTTTGGGATGACATCCCAAATCCCCCCCGGCTGCCCCGCTCCAGGCAGGGAATTTTATAGGGGAAAAGGATCCCCCGGAGCCTCCTTTGCTCCAGGCTGAGCCCCTTTCCAGCTCCCTCAGGATTCTCCAGACCCTTCCCAGCTCCGTTCCCGGTCCCTCCAGGACTCTGGGCACACCTGGATCCCAGTCCCGATCCCAATCCTGATCCCAATCCTGATCCCAGTCCTGATCCCAGTCCCAGCCCCGATCCCAGTCCCGATTCCAACCTCGATCCCAATCCTGATCCCAGTTTCGCTCCCAGTCCCGATCCCAGCCCTGATCCCAATCCTGATCCCAGTCCCCATCCCAATCCCAGTCCCAATCCCAGTCCGAGTCCCAATCCCGATCCCAGTTGTGATCCCCAATCCCAGTCCCAGTCCCGATTCCAGCCCCAATCCCAGCCCCAATCCCAGTCCCGCTCCCAGTCCCAATCCCAGTCCCAGTCCCGATCCCAGTCCCAGCCCCGATTCCGGTCCCAATTCCAGTCCGGATCCCAATCCCAGTCCCGATCCCAGTCCCGATCCTCGATCCCAGTCCCGATTCCAACCTCGATCCCAGTTCCAATCCCAGTCCTGATCCCAGTCTCGCTCCCAGTCCCGATCCCAATCCCAATCCCAGTCCCAGCCCTGGTCCCAGTCCCGATCCCCAGTCCCAAACCCAGTCCCAATCCCAGTCCCAATCCCAGCCCCAGTCCCAATCCCAGTCCCAATCCCAGCCCCAGTCCCAATCCCAGTCCCTGTGCCAGTCCCAGTCCCGATCCCAGTCCCGCTCCCATCCCAGGGCTGGAAGCAGCCGTTCTCTCCTCTCTCCCCTCTCCAGTCCGGAGCTGTGCCGGACAGACCCTCTGCAATCCTGGGTGACCCCACACGGACCCAGCAGTGCCTGGTCCCCTCTGCCCTCTGGCTGTCACCCCTGGATAATGGTGACCCTGCTCATGGATAAACACAAACAATGGGAACTCTCGTCAGGCCCGGCTGTGCCAGGACAGCGCGGGGTTTCCAT
>NW_026624745.1:0-1455 GCF_030028575.1 Malurus melanocephalus | reverse complement strand
TATTTTAACTGGGAAATCCTCTGCAGGTCCTGAGCTGTGTCTCTCCCACGCTCTGGCWCCATCCCAGCTCCGTATCGAGGGAATCCTGCAGGGCACTGACCCCTCCCTGAGCTGCTTTGGGATCCTGCCAGACACTGACCCATCCCTGAGCTGTTCCTGACCCCCTGAGCACCGGGGAGGGCTCAGACCATGGCATTGAGGGATCCTGCCGGGCACTGACCCATCCCTGAGCTGTTTGGGGGATCCTGACAGGCACTGATCCCATCCCTGGGCTATTCCTGAGCACTGGAGAGGGCTTAGACTGATGCTCTGGGGGGATCCTGCAGGGCACTGACCCATCCCTGAGCTATTCCTGACCCTCTGAGCACCAGGAAAGGCTCAGACCATGGCATTGAGGGATCCTGTGGGGCACTGACCCATCCCTGAGCTGTTCCTGACCCTCTGAGCATTGGAGAGGGCTCAAACCATGGCATTGAGGGATTCTTCCAGGCACTGATCCATCCCTGAGCTGTTCCTGACCCCCTGAGCACTGGAGAGGGCTTGGACTGATGCTCTGGGGGGATCGTGCCAGGTACTGATCCCATCCCTCGGCTCATCCTGACCCCATGAGCACCAGGGAAGGCTCGGTCCAAGGCTCTGGGGGGATCCTGCCAGGCACTGACCCCTCCCTGAGCTGTTCTGGGGGGATTCTGCTGGGCACTGACCCATCCCTGAGCTGTTTCTGATCCCCTGAGAACCAGGGAGGGCTTTGACTGAGGTTCTGGGGGATCCTACCAGGCACTGATCCATCCCTGAGCTGCTCCAGGGATCCTGCCGGGCACTGACCCATCCCTGAGCTATTCCTGACCCCCTGAGCACCGGGGAGGGCTCAGACCATGGCATTGAGGGATCCTGCCAGACACTGACCCATTCCCTGTGCTGCTGGGGGATCCTGACAGGCACTGATCCCATCCCTGGGCTATTCCTGAGCACTGGAGAGGGCTTAGACTGATGCTCTGGGGGGATCCTGCGGGGCACTGACCCATCCCTGAGCTATTCCTGATCCCCTCTGCACCGGGGAGGGCTCAGACCATGGCATTGAGGGATTCTTCCAGGCACTGATCCATCCCTGAGCTGTTCCTGACCCCCTGAGCACCGGGAAGGGCTCGGACTGAGGCTCTGGGGGGATCGTGCCAGGCACTGATCCCATCCCTCGGCTCATCCTGACCCTCTGAGCACCGGGGAGGGCTCAGACCATGGCACTGGGGGATCCTGCTGGGTACTGAACCATTCCTGAGCTGTTTGGGGGGATCCTACCAGGCACTGACCCATCCCTGAGCTGTTCCTGATCCTCATGGCACTGGGGGGATCCTGCTGGGCACTGACCCATCCTTTTGCTGTTTGGGGGCATCCTGCCAGGCTCTGACTGAGCTATTCCTGATCCCCTGAGCACCAAGGAAGGCTCAGACCATGGCA
>NW_026624744.1:30755-33031 GCF_030028575.1 Malurus melanocephalus | reverse complement strand
TGAGTGACCGAATGACCACAGAGTGACCCCTGAGTGACCCCTGAGTGACCCCTGAGTGACCCCTGAGTGACCACTGAGTGACCCCAATGACCCTGACTGACCCCAAACTGACTGACTGACCCCAGAATGACCACAGAGTGACCGCTCACCGCCATGTACGCCGCACACCCCGCGCTCCGTGTTTTCGCTTTGGAATCCACCAATGACCCTGAGTGACCCCAATGACCCTGAGTGACCCCAGACTGACCGAATGACCACTGAGTGACCCCTGAGTGACCCCTGAGTGACCCCTGAGTGACCCCTGAGTGACCCCAATGACCCTGAGTGACCCCAGACCGACCAAATGACCACTGAGTGACCGCTCACCGCCATGTACGCCGCACACCCGGCACTCCGTGTTTTGGCTTTGGAATCCACCAATGACCCCTGAGTGACCCCTGAGTGACCCTGAGTGACCCTGAGTGACCCCTGAGTGACCCTGAGTGACCCTGAGTGACCCCAATGACCCTGAGTGACCCCTGAGTGACCCCAATGACCCTGAGTGACCTCTGAGTGACCCCTGAGTGACCACTGAGTGACCCCAATGACCCTGAGTGACCCCAAATCACTCCTGAGTGACCCTGAGTGACCACAATGACCCTGAGTGACCCCTGAGTGACCCCTGAGTGACCGAATGACCACAGAGTGACCGCTCACCGCCATGTACGCTGCACACCCTGCACTCCGTGTCTTTGCTTTGGAATCCACCAGTCTCCCGCTGATGCCGAAGTCGCAGAGTTTGATCTGACCCCGCTCGTCCAGGAGGATGTTGGACGGCTTCACGTCGCGGTGGATGACGCCGTGCTTGTCCTTGAGGTACAGCAGCGCCTTCACGATCTGGGGAGGGTGGCATTGTCATCAAAATGTCACCAAATGTCACCAGAATGTCACCAAATGTCACCAAAGTGTCACCCCAGTGTCAGTCATTCCAGTGTAACTCAGTACAGAATCACAAAAACCCCGTCATTGTCAGAAAAATGTGACCCCCTGCTTGTCCTTGAGGTACAGCAGCGCCTTCACGATCTGCAGAGAGGTCAAAATGTCACCAAAATGTCACCAGAATGTCACCAAAGTGTCACCAAAGTGTCACCCAGCCCAGTGTAACTCAGTGCAGAATCACAAAAACCCCATCATTGTCACCAAAATGTCACCCCGTGCTTGTCCTTGAGGTACAGCAGCGCCTTCACAATCTGCAGAGGGTGGCATTGTCACCAAAATGTCACCAGAATGTCACCAGAATGTCACCANTTTTTTTCCCATTTTCCCCCAATTTTCTCCAATTTTCCCCAATTTTCCCCTCATTTTTTCCCCATTTTTTCCCCAATTTTTCCTTCATTTCCCCCCATTTTTTCCCATTTTCCACTCACAGCCACGGTCATTTTCCCCAGGATCCTCTCCGGGATGGGGCCCTGAATTCTGGGACCCCGAATGTCCCCAATGTCCCCAAATGTCCCCAATGTCCCATTTTTTCCCAATTTTTTCCTGATTTTTTTCCCCAATATTTCCCCAACTTTTTCCTAATTTTCCCCCAATTTTTCCCAATTTTCTCCCAATTTTTTCCCAATTTTTCCCCAATTTTCCCCATTTTTTCCCCATTTTTTCCCAATTTTTCCCAATTTCCCCCAATTTTTCCCACTGTCCCCATTTTTCTTCAATTTTCCCCCATTTTTTCCTGATCTTTTCCCCAATTTTCCCCCCATTTTTCCCAATTTTTCTCTCATTTTTCTCCCAACTTTTCTCTCATTTTTTTTTCCTATTTTTTCCCAATTTTTCCCCATTTTTTCCCAATTTTCCCCCTTTTTTTCCCCATTTTTTCCCCATTTTCCCCATTTTCCACTCACAGCCACGGTCATTTTCCCCAGGATCCTCTCCGGGATGGGGCCCTGGATCCTGGGACCTCAAATGTCCCCAAATGTCCCAAATGTCCCCAGTGTCCCAATTTTTCTCAAATTTTTTCACAATTTTCCCACAATTTCTTCCCAATTTTTCCCTATTTTTCCCAATGTCCCCACTGTCCGCAATGTCCCAATTTTCTGCCCCTATTTTGCCCATTTTTTTCCCAATTTTTTCTGCACTTTTTTCCCACTGTCCCATTTTTTCCCAATTTCTCCAGTTTTTCCCCAACTTTTTCTCCAATTTTTCCCAATTAACCCCAATTTTTCCCCATTTTTCCCCAATTTTTCCCCAATATTTCCATATTTTTCCCCAATTTTTCCCCCAATTTTCCCCCAATTTTT
>NW_026624744.1:26245-28636 GCF_030028575.1 Malurus melanocephalus | reverse complement strand
GGACTGGGAATGGACTGGGATGGACTGGGAATGGACTGGGAATGGACTGGGATGGACTGGGATGGACTGGGATGGACTGGGATATACTGGGATGGACTGGGAATGGACTGGGATCAAACTGGGATAAACTGGGATGGGACTGGGATGGGAGTGGGAATGGACAATTGTTGCCCCCCCAGGTACCCCCACGTGTATCCCAGGTGTCCCCAGCTGTCCCCATTGTCCGCAGGTGTGTCTGTCCCTGTCCCCAGCTGTGTCCCCAATGTCCCCAGGATGTCCCCAATGTCCCCAATGCTCACGTTGGTGATGAAGGTGCCGAAGCACTGCACGGTGTAGGGGCAGTCGTGGCTCCCCCATTCTCTGTGTGCCTGTGCTATCTCAGGTGTATCTCAGATGTGTCTGTGCTATCTCAGGTGTGTCCCCAATGTCCCCAATGTCCCCAGGATGTCCCCATTGTCCCCATGTCTCACATTGGTGATGAAGGTGCCGAAGCACTGCACGGTGTAGGAGCAGTCGTGGCTCCCCCATTCTGTGTGTATCTGTGCTATCCCAGCTGTATCTGTGCTATCCCAGGTGTGTCTGTCCCTGTCCCCAGGATGTCCCCATTGTCCCCAGGTGTCCCCAATGTCCCCAGGTGTGTCCCCAATGTCCCCAATGTCCCCAGGTGTGTCCCCAATGTCCCCGTGTCTCAGGTTGGTGATGAAGGTGATGAAGCACTGCACGATGTAGGGGCAGTCGGGGCTCCCCCGTTCTCTGTGTGTATCTGTGATATCTCAGCTGTCCCCAGGTGTGTCTGTCACTGTCCCCAGGATGTCCCCATTGTCCCCAGGATGTCCCCAATGTCCCCAATGTCCCCAGGTGTGTCTCACGTTGGTGATGAAGGTGCCGAAGCACTGCACGATGTAGGGGCAGTCGTGGCTCCCCCATTCTCTGTATGTATGAAATCTCAGGTGTGTCAGTGCTATCCCAGGTGTGTCTCCATTGTCCCCAGGATGTCCCCAATGTCCCCAGGATGTCCCCAGCAGGTCTCACGTTGGTGATGAAGGTGCCGAAGCACTGCACGATGTAGGGGCAGTCGTGGCTCTCCCATTCTCTATGTTTATCTATGATATCTCAGGTGTGTCTGTACTATCCCAGGTGTGTCTGTCCCTGTCCCCAATGTCCCCAGGATGTCCCCAATGTCCCCAATGCTCACATTAGTGATGAAGGTGCCGAAGCACTGCACGATGTAGGGACAGTCGTGGCTCTGCTGTTCTCTATGTGTGTCAGTGCTATCTCAGGTGTGTCCCCATTGTCCCCAGGATGTCCCCATTGTCCCCAGGATGTCCCCAATGTCCCCGTGTCTCACGTTGGTGATGAAGGTGCCGAAGCACTGCACGATGTAGGGGCAGTCGTGGCTCTGCTGTTCTCTATGTTTATCAGTGCTATCTCAGGTGTGTCCCCAATGTCCCCATTGTCCCCTGATGTCCCCAGGATGTCCCCAATGTCCCCAGGTCTCACGTTGGTGATGAAGGTGCCGAAGCACTGCACGGTGTAGGGGCAGTCGTGGCTCCCCCATTCTCTATGTCTATCAGTGATATCCCGGGTGTATCTCAGGTGTATCTATGATATCTCAGGTGTATCTCAGGTGTGTCCCCAATGTCCCCAGGATGTCCCCAGGTGTCCCCATTGTCCCCAGGTGTCCCCAAGTCTCACGTTGGTGATGAAGGTGCCGAAGCACTGCACGGTGTAGGGGCACTCGTGGCTCCCCCGTTCTCTGTGTGTGTCTGTGATATCCCAGGTGTGATATCTCAGGTGTATCTCAGGTGTGTCCCCATTGTCCCCAGCTGTCCCCAGGATGTCCCCAATGTCCCCAGGATGTCCCCAATGTCCCCAGGTGTCCCCAATGCTCACGTTGGTGATGAAGGTGCCGAAGCACTGCACGATGTAGGGACAGTCGTGGCTCCCCTGTTCTCTGTATTTGTGATATCTCAGGTGTGTCTGTGCTATCTGAGGTGTGTCCCCATTGTCCCCAGGATGTCCCCAATGTCCCCAGGATGTCCCCAATGCTCACGTTGGTGATGAAGGTGCCGAAGCACTGCACGATGTAGGGGCACTCGTGGCTCCCCCGTTCTCTATGTTTATCCCAGGTGTATCTATGATATCCCAGCTGTCCCCAGGATGTCCCCATTGTCCCCAGGATGTCCCCAATGTCCCCAATGTCCCCAGGTGTCCCCAATGTCCCCAGGATGTCCCCAATGTCCCCATGTCTCACATTGGTGATGAAGGTGCCGAAGCACTGCACGATGTAGGGGCAGTCGTGGCTCTTGAGCACCACGTCCAGGTCCATCAGGATCCGTTTGTTCTCCTCGCGGTTCCCCGAGCGACGCATTTGCTGCGGGGGAGGGGAGG
>NW_026624744.1:20305-22055 GCF_030028575.1 Malurus melanocephalus | reverse complement strand
TGGTCACTCACCTGCCCCCCCACGGTCAGGTATCCCGTCTGTTTCATGATTTCCTGCAGCTTCTGATCGATCTCGATACTGGGGAGAGATCGACCAATCAGAGAATAGCACGAGAAAGATCGACCAATCAGAGAACAGCAATGGGAGAGATTGACCAATCAGAGAACAGCAACGGGGAGAGATCGACCAATCAGAGAACAGCAACGGAAGAGATCGACCAATCAGAGAACAGCAATGGGGACTGATCGGCCAATCAGAGAACGGCAATGGGAGAGACCGACCAATCAGAGAACAGCACGGGGAGAGATCGATCAATCAGAGAACGGCAATGGGAGAGATCGACCAATCAGAGAACAGCAACGGGAGAGATCGACCAATCAGAGAACAGCACGGAGAGAGATCAACCAATCAGAGAGCAGCAATGGGAGAGATCGACCAATCAGAGAACAGCAATGGGAGAAACCGACCAATCAGAGAGCAGCAATGGGAGAGATCGACCAATCAGAGAACAGCAATGGGAGAAACCGACCAATCAGAGAACAGCAACGGGAGAGATCGACCAATCAGAGAACAGTAATGGGAGAGAGCGACCAATCAGAGCAGGGCACGGGGTGAGCTCAGCCAATCAGATCAGGGTGATGGAAGAGCTCAGCCAATCAGAGCCTGGGATCCCCTTTGCCCAATCAGCACTCAGGGCCCTCCCCCAAAACCTCCGTCCAATCACAGCACGGGAAATCGCCCACGCCTCTGGCCAATCACAGCGCGTGACCCACGGCCAGCCAATCAGGGCTCAGGATCCCCTCAGACCTTTGGCCAATCAGGGCAAAGAACCCCCCAGATCTCCGCCCAATCAGGGCACAGAATCCCTCCAGCACATCTGGCCAATCAGGGCTCAGGATCCCCTCAAACTTTCAGCCAATCAGAGTTTACACCACACTCTTACAGCCAATCCCATTGCAGGATCCTCTGCCCAATCAGCACCCAGGGCCTTCCCCCGTTATCCAATCACCATCCAGGGCCCTCTACTTTCTGTCCAATCACCACCCAGGCCCACCCCGTATTACCCAATCACCAACCAGCTCCCTCCCACTCAGCCAATCAGCACTGGGGGCCTTCTCTTGTCAGCCAGTCAGCACCCAGGGCCCTCCTCACATCAGCCAATCAGCACCAAGGGCCCTCCTGGTTGGTCAATCAGCACCAAGGGCCTACCCCCCTCTGTCCAATCAGCACCCAAGGCCTTTCCCACCATCCAATCAACACGCAGGGCCCTCTCCCCATTATCCAATCACCACCCAGCTCCCTCTGGCTCAGCCAATCAGCACCCAGGGCCCTCCCCCCATTATCCAATCACCCTCCAGCTCCCTCCTGTCAGCCAATCAGCACCCAGGCCCTTCCCCCCGTTACCCAATCACGCCCCAGCTCCCTCCGGCTCAGCCAATCAGCATTGGGGGCCTTCCTGTGTCAGCCAATCAGCACCCAGGACCCTCCACCCCATTACCCAATCACCCCGTAGCTCCCTCCCCTCAGCCAATCAGCACCCAGGACCCTCTCCCCATTATCCAATCACCCTCCAGCTCCCTCTGGCTCAGCCAATCAGCACGCAGGACCCTCCCCCCGTTACCCAATCAGCCCGTAGCTCCCTCCTCTCAGCCAATCAGCACTCGGGGGCGTGTCCTCACCTCTCGAGGCTGCGGGGGTTGAGGAAGGGGGGCGGGGGCAGCCCCAACATCTGCCGGGGCCGGGGGGGCGC
>NW_026624744.1:10244-17367 GCF_030028575.1 Malurus melanocephalus | reverse complement strand
AAAAATAAAAAAAGTAAAAAAATAAAAAAACATGGGAGAAAATAAAAAAATTGGGAGAAAATAAAAAAAAATGACAGAAAACAGAAAAACAGTAAATTATAAAGGAATTAGAATGGAGAAAATGAGGGGGATTTAATTAATAAAAATTGGGAAAAATTTAATTAAAATTTGGGGAAAAATTAATTAAAATTGGAGGAAAAATTTAATTTAAATTGGGGGGAAAATGAGTTTAAATTGGGGGAAAATAACAGAAAATAAATTGAAATTTCAGAGAAAATTGGATTCAAATTGGGGAAAAATTCATTTAAATGAGGGAAAATATTTTTAAAAAATTAAAATTGGGAGAAATTAAATGGGGGGAAAAGTGAATTAAAATTTGGAAAAAAGTGAATTTAAATTTGAAATAAATTTGATTTAAATTAGAAAAAAAATTTCAATTGAAAAAAATTAAATGGGAAGAAAAAATTAATTTAATTTGGGAAAAATTAATTTAAATTGGGGGAAATTAATTTAAATTGGGGAAAATTGACTTTAAATTGAGGAAAATGAATTTAAATGGGAAAATCAAACTGACAGAAAATTAAATCTAATTTATTTTGGAAAAAAATAAATTTAAGTGGAGAAAGAAACTTAAAATTGGGGAAAAATAAATTTAAATTGGGGAAAATGAAAAATTAAGAAAAAATGAATTTAAATTGGGGAAAAATTAATTTAAATTGGGAAAAGATGAATTTAAATTTTAGGAAAATGAATTTAAATTTTTGGAAAATTAATTTAAATTGGGGAAAAAATGAATTTAAATTGGGGGGAAAAAACTTAAAATTGGGGAAAAGTGAATTTAAATTGGGAAAAAAAAAATTTAAATGGGGATAAAATTAATTTAAATTGAGAAATAAATGGATTTAAATTGGGGGGGACGAAAATGAGTGGAAATTTGGGAATTGGGGGGAGGGGAAGGGGGGGAGGGGAGGGAGGGGCTGCCCCCCCGGCTGCAAAATCTTGGGTTTTTCCCCAAATTCCCAATTTTTTAACACAAATTCCTGTTTTTTTACCCCAAAAAGTCCCATTTTCCCAAGAAAATCCCATTTTTCAAATAAAATCCCATTTTTTCCCCAAAAAATCCGATTTTTTTCCCAAAAAATCCCATTTTTTCCCAGAAATTCCTATTTTTTCCCTAAAAATATCACTGTATTTCCCAAAACCCCCAATTTTCCCAAACCCCCATTTTTTTTCCCCAAAAAATCCCATTTTTCCCAGAAAAACCCCTATTTTTCCCAAATATTCCTGATTTTTTCCCAAAAAATCCCTTTTTTTCCCAGAAAATCCCATTTTTCCCAAAAATCCCTCCAAAAAATCCCCAAATTGGCCTTAAATCCTCCTAAACAGCCCCAAAATGGCCTTGAAGTGCCCCAAATTAACCCAAAACCACCCCAAAAAGTGTCAGATCCCCCATAAACCCCTTAAAAACCCCAAAACGGCCCCAAAATTGACCAAAACATCTCGAAATTGTCCTCAAAACCAAAAACTGCCCCAAAACGGCCCAAAATCCCCTCAAAACTGCCCCAAAATGGCCCCAAATACCCCAAAATTCTCTGAAATGGCCCCAAATTGTCCTCAAACCCCTAAAACAGCCCCAAAATGGCCCAAAATCCTTTTAAATTGCCCCAAATACCCCAAAACGGCCCCAAAATGGCCCTAAATTATCATCAAGACCCTAAAACTGCCCCAAAATGCTCCAAAATGATCCTAAAACGACCCAAAATATCCCAAAATTCTTCTCACGGTCGCTAAAACCACCCCAAAATGGCCCAAAATGGCCCTAAAATGCCCCAAAATTGACCTAAATTGTTCTCAAGACTAAAAACTGCCCCAAAATGTCCTAAAATCCTTGTAAATGGCCCCAAAATGTCCCGAAATCCCCTCCAAAGTGCCCCAAAATGAACCTAGATTGTCCTGATGGCCCTAAAACAGCCCCAAAATCCCCTCAAAACAGCCCCAAAATGGCCCAAAATCCTCTTAAACTGCCCCAAATACCCCAAAATGGCCCTAAATGCCCCCAAATACCCCCAAATTGTCCTAAAATGGCCCTAAATTGTCCTCAAGACCCTAAAACCGCCCCAAATTCCCCCAAAATGTCCCTAAAATACGCTAAAACTGCCCCAAAATGTTCCTAAATCGCCTCCAAAATGGCCCAAAATTGTCCAAGACCCTAAAACTGCCCCAAAATGTCAAAAAAATCCCCTAAAGTGCCCCATAATGCCCGAAAAATCTCCCCAAATTCTCCCAAAATGGCCCCAAATTGTCCTTAAAACCCTAAAATTGCCCCCAAATGGCCCAAAATCTCCCTAAAATGCTCCAAAATGACCTTAAATTGCCCCAAAATGACCCTAAATTGTCCTGATGGCCCTAAAACCACCCCAAAATCCTCTGAAATTGTCCCAAATACCCCAAAAGTGCCCAAAAATTCCCCTAAACCACCCCAAAATTGCCCTAAATTGTCATTGAGAACCTAAAACTGCCCCAAAATGTCCTAAAATCCCCCTAAAGTGCCTCAAAATGTCCCAAAATTGTTATCACAGCCCCAAAAACCGCCCCAAAATGTCCCAAAATCCTCCTAAACTGCCCCAAAATGATCCTAAATGACCCCAAACTGCCCTAAAATGACCCTAAATTGTCCTGATGACCCTAAAACAGCCCCAAAATGGCCCAAAATCCTTTTAAACTGCCCCAAACAACCCCAAACAGCCCCAAAATGTCCCCAAAACCCCTAAATTGCCCCAAAATCCTCTTAAATTGTCCCAAACACCCCAAAACTGCCCCAAAATCCTCCTAAATTGCCCCAAACTGCCCAAAAATCCTCCTAAACTGCCCCAAATACCCCAAAACTGCCCCAAAATGTCCCTAAATTGTCATCAAGACCCTAAAACTGCCCCAAAATGCTCCAAAATGATCCTAAAACGACCCAAAATATCCCAAAATTCTTCTCACGGTCGCTAAAACCACCCCAAAATGGCCCAAAATGTCCCTAAAATGCCCCAAAATTGACCTAAATTGTTCTCAAGACTAAAAACTGCCCCAAAATGACCCTAAAGTGCCCCAAAATAGCCCTGAACTGCCCCAAAAATCCTAAAAGTGCCCCAAAATATCCCTAAACCGTCCCGAAGTGCCCAAAATTGTCCCAAAACCCCCAAAATAGCCCAAAAATGCGTCAAAAAAAACCCAAAATATCCCTGAATTGTCCAAAAATGGCTCTAAAATAATGTCCCTGAAAAAAAATCCCAAAACTGCTCCAAAGCACCCAGAACAGCCCCAAAATATCCAAAAACTGCCCCAAAACCCCCAAAAGGTCCCAGAACTGCCCCAAACACCCCAAAAATCCCCAAAATGTCCCAAAAAACCCGAGAATATCCCCAAACTGCCCCAAAATGTCCCTGAATTGCCCCAAACACTCCAAAAAAAACCCCAAAACAGCCCCAAAAAGTCCCAAAAACCCCAAACACCACAAAACATCCTCAAAACATCCCGGAACAGTCCCCCAAAACCCCAAAAAGCCCCTGAATTGCCCCAAACAAACCAAAAAACCCCAAAAGACCCCAGAACTGTCCCAAACATCCCAAAAACCCCAAAACAACCCTAAAATATCCCAAAACCGTCCCAAACGACCCCAAAAACACAGAACGGCCCCAAAACATCCCAGAACTGTCCCCAAACCCCCCAAAACATCCCCAATTGCCCCGAAATGTCCCAAAAATCCCTAAAATATCCCCGAACTGCCCCAAAAGGTCCCTGAATTGCCCCAAACACCCCAAAAACCAAAACCACCCCAAAACATCCCCGAAAAGTCCCAAAACATCCCCGAAAAGTCCCCAAACACCCCTAAAACTCCAAAACATCCCAGAACTGTCCCCAAACACCCCAAAACACTCCCAAAATGTCCCAAAACGGTCCCAAAAAACCCCGAAAATACCCCTGAATTACCCCAAAATATCTCTAAAAAAATGTCCCTGAAAAAAACCCCAAAACTGCTCCAAAAACCCAGAACGGCCCCAAAATGTCCAAAAACTGCCCCAAAACCCCCAAAAGATCCCAGAACTGTCCCTAAACACCTCAAAAACCCCAAAACTGCCCCAAAATGTCCCAAAAATGCCTAAAATATCCCCGAACTGCCCCAAAATGTCCCTGAATTGCCCCAAACTCCCCGAAAAACACAGAACGGCCCCAAATCCCCCAAAACTCTCCCAAACAGCCCCAAAAAACCCAGAACTACCCCAAATCTCCCTAAACACCCCAGAACAGCCCCAAAACATCCCAGAACTGTCCCCAAACACCCCAAAACGGCCCCAAAATGCCCCCTAAACCGTGCCAAACCACCCCAAAAACACAGAACGGCCCCAAAACATCCCAGAAAAGTCCCGAAACAGCCCAAAACTGCCCCAAACGGCCCCAAAATGTCCTAAATCTGTCCCAAAACCCAAAAAATCCCAAAACAATCCCAAAACACCACAGAATGACCCCAAAATGTCCCCAAACTGTCCCAAACCACCCCAAAATATCCCGAACTGTCCCAAATTGTCTCTAAAAAAAGTCCCTGAAAAAAAAACCCCAAAACTGCCCCAAACGACCCAGAACTGCCCCAAAATGTCCCAAACCTGTCCCAAAAACCCCAGAAAGTCCCCAAACACCCCCAAAACCCCAAAACACCCCCAAAATGTCCCCGAATTGTCCCAAAGATCCCAAAAACTCTGAACCACCCCAAAACGTCCCAGAAAAGTCCCCAAACACCTCAAAACTGCCCCAAAATATCCCTGAATTGCCCCAAACACCCCAAAAACCCAGAACTGCCCCAAATCCCCATGAACTCTCCCCAAAAGCCCAAAAACCCCAGAACAGCCCCAAAATATCCCAAAACTGCCTCCAACAGCCCAGAACGGCCCCAAAATGTCCCCAAATTGCCCCAAAATCCCAAAACATCCCCAAAAAGTCCCCAAACACCCCCAAAAACTCAGAAGAGCCCCAAACCCCCTAAACACCCCAAAACCGCCTCAAAATGTCCCTGAATTGCTTCAAACACCCCAAAAAACCCCAAAACTGCCCCAAATCCCCCTGAACAGCCCAAAACTGCCCCAAACACCCCAAAACATCCCCCCAAGTGCCCCAAAATGTCCCCAAACAGCCCAAAACCGCCTCAAAATGTCCCTGATTTGCCCGAAAAACCCAGAACCACCCCAAATGCCCCGAAACACCCCAAATCCCCTGAACTCTCCCAAACAGCCCCAAAACACCCAGAACAGCCCCAAAACATCCCCGAAAAAAAATCCAAAACAACCCAGAGACCCCAAAATATCCCAGAAAAGTCCCCAAACACCCCAAAACCGTCCCAAACACCCCATAACCCCAGAACCACCCCAAATCCCACTAAACTTTCCCAAACAGCCCAAAAAGCCCAGAACGGCCCCAAAACATCCCAGAAAAGTCCCAAAAACCCCAAACACTACAAAACCTCCTCGAAACAGCTCAGAACTGTCCCCAAGCACCCCAAAACACCCCCAAAATATCCCAAAAACCATCCCAAACCACCCCAAAAACACAGAACAGCCCCAAAACATCCCAGAACTGTCCCAAACACCCAAAAAATCCCAAAACGTCCCCAAACACCCCAAACACCACAAAACCGCACCAAAACATCCCGGAACTGTCCCCAAACACCCCAAAACCGCCCCAAAATGTCCCCAAACAGCCCCAAACCACCCCAAAATATCCCGGAACTGCCCCAAAATGGCTCTAAAAAAATGTGCCTGAAAAAAACCCCAAAACCGCCCCAAATCCCCCTAAACTCTCCCAATCACCCCAAAAAAACCCAAAACAGCCTCAAGACATCCCAGAAAAGTCCTTAAACACCCCAAAAAACCCAAAACACCCCCAAAATGTCCCAAAAATCCCAGAACATCCCAAAACTGTACCCAAACACCCCTAAAAACCCCAAAACATCCCCAAAATGTCCCCAAATGTCCTAAAAAAACCCAAAAAGTCCCTGAATTGCCCCAAACACCCCAAAAACACAGAACGGCCCCAAATCCCCCTGAACACCCCAAAACCGCTCCAAAAAACCCATAAACCCCAAAACAGCCCCAAAATATCCCAAAACCGTCCCAAACCACCCCAAAAACACAGAACTGCCCCAAAACATCCCAGAAAAGTCCCAAAGACCCCAAAACAGCCCCAAAATGTCCCTGAATTGCCCCAAACACCCCAAAAAACCCAAATCCACCCCGAAACATCCCAGAAAAGTCCCAAAACAACGCAGAGACCCCAAAAGGGCCCCAAAATGTCCTGAAATTGCCCCAAAGAAACCCAAAAACACAGAACGGCCCCAAAATATCCCAGAAAAGTCCCCAAATACCCCAAAAACCCAAAACGGCCCCAAAATGTCCCAAAAAATCCGAAAATATCCCAGAACTGTCCCAAACACCCAAAAGTACCCGAAACACCCCAAAAATGTCCCAAAAGCCCCAAAACATCCCAAAACTGTCCCCAAACACCCCAAA
This sequence comes from Malurus melanocephalus, assembly GCF_030028575.1. Lineage (NCBI taxonomy): Eukaryota > Metazoa > Chordata > Aves > Passeriformes > Maluridae > Malurus > Malurus melanocephalus. The sequence continues at coordinate 10,822 of NW_026624744.1, read as the reverse complement.
AGTCCCTGAATTACCCCCAAACCAAAAAAACCCCAAAACGTCCCAGAACTGCCCCAAACACCCCAAAACATCCCAGAGCTGTCCCCAAACACCCCAAAAACCCCAAAAAGTCCCTGAATTGCCCTAAACAAACCAAAAAACCCCAAAACATCCCAGAACTGTCCCCAAACACCCCAAAACGGCCCCAAAATGTCCTAAAACCGTCCAGAACGGCCCCAAATTGTCTCTAAAAAAATGTCCCTGAAAAAAACCCCAAAACTGCCCCAAAGCTCCCAGAACGGCCCCAAAATATCCAAAAACTGCCACAAAACACCCCAAAACATCCTCAAACTGCCCCAAACATCCCAAAAAATCCCCAAAACTGCCCCAGATCCCCCAAAACACCCCACAACTGCCCCAAAATGTCCCCAAAAACCCCCAAAATATCTCTAAATTACCCCAAATTGTCTCTAAAAAAATGTCCCTGAAAAAAAACCCCAAAAGTGCCCCAAAGCTCCCAGAACCGCCCCAAAATGTCCCTGAATTGCCCCAAAAATCCTAAAAATCCAGAACCGCCCCAAATCCCCCTAAACTCTCCC
>NW_026624744.1:6533-9964 GCF_030028575.1 Malurus melanocephalus | reverse complement strand
CGGTTTTTCCCCGTTTTTTCTCCGTTTTTCTCTCCCGGTTCCCGCTGCTCCCTTACTGGGCCGCGCGCGGGCGGGACCGATGTCCAGGTTGAGGTCGATGCGGCGCCGCGCCTCGCGGTTCTCCTGCTTCAGCTTCGCCTCCAGCCGCGACAGCTTCTGCTCCAGCGAGGACGCCGCCATCTTCCCCCGGACCCCCGCACTGCGCCTGCGCGGGAACGGTGATGGGCGGGGCTTGGGGGGGACTTCCGGTGAGTGCTGTACGGAGAAATGGGGAAAGGGCGCCGCCATCTTGGAACTGAGGGGGAGGTTGCGCATGCGCAGAGCTCGAATTTAGAGCAGCTGTACGGAAAAAAGGGCAAAGGGCGCCGCCATTTTTATTCGGAGTGGATAATGCGCATGCGCAAGGCCTGAATTTAGAGCCAGCGCTGTACAGAGGGAAGGGAGCAAAGGACGCCGCCATTTTGGAACTGAGGGGGTGTTGCGCATGTGCAAAGACCGAACTTAGAGCCGCCGCTGTACGGAAAAAAGGGTAAAGGGCGCCGCCATCTTCCCCCCGCACCGCACCTGTGCGGGAACGGCCCGGGGCGGGGCTTCAGGGGACTTCCGGTGGGGTCTGTACGGAAAAATGGGGAAAGGGCGCCGCCATCTTTTAATTGAGGGAGTACTGCGCATGCGCAGAGACCGAATTTAGAGCAGCTGTACGGAAAAAGGGTAAAGGACGCCGCCATTTTTGAACTGAGGGAGTGTTGCGCATGCGCAGAACCCGAACTTAGGGAATTCGCCATACGGAGGGAAAGGACCAAATGGCGCCGCCATTTTTGAACTGAGGTGATGTTGCGCATGCGCAGAGCCCGAATTTAGAGCCACCGCTGTACGGAGAAAAGGGTAAAGGGCGCCGCCATCTTTGAACTGAGGCGGGGCTGCGCATGCGAAGAACCCGAACTTAGGGCCATCGCTGTACGGAAAAAAGGGTAAAGGGAGCCGCCATCTTGCCCCCTTCCCCCCGCAACGCGCCTGGGCGGGAACGGCCCGGGGCGGGGCTTCGGGGGGACTTCCGGTGGGGTCTGTACGGAAAAAAGGGTAAAGGGCACCGCCATGTTTGAACTGAGGGGGGGTTGCGCATGCGCAGAGCTCGAATTTAGGGCTACCGCTGTACGGAAAAAAGGGTAAAGGGCGCCGCCATCTTTGAACTCAGGCGGGGCTGCGCATGCGCAGAACCCGAACATAGGGCCATCGCTGTACGGAGAAAAGGGTAAAGGGCGCCGCCATCTTTGAACTGAGATAGTGTTGCGCATGCTCAGAGCCCGAATTTACAGCCGCCGCTGTACGGAGAAATGGGTAAAGGGCGCCGCAGTCTTTGAACTGAGGGGGTGTTGCGCATGCGCAGAACTCGAACTTAGAGCAACCGCCGTACGGAGAAAAGGGCAAAGGGCGCCGCCATCTTCACCGAGGAGTGGCCACTGCGCATGCGCAGGACAGAGCAAAGGCTTTTTGGGCCTCTCCGGCCGCCGTAGGATAGAGGGACGCGGGCGTTTCATGGCTCCATGGGGGAACGGGGGTTTTTGAGCCTCTCCGGCCACCGGAGTTGGGGAGGAGGAGAGAAAGCACTGCACAGGACGCCGCCATTTTCCTTTCAGAAAAGCATCTGCGCATGCGCCAAGCGCGGGGCGGGGTTTCTGAGCCTCCCGGGCCGCCGTAGGAGAACATGGTGGGGGAGGGGCGATTCCTCTGTAAATTTTCACAGAAATTCAGGACAATTTTGAGACGATTTTGAGGACATTTCAGGGTTCTGGGGGGAATTTGGAGCAGTTTGGAGTATTTTGGGACAGTTTTGGCTCCTTTAGTGAAATCCGAGGGTGTTTCAGGGACATTTTTGGCTGTTTTGGGGATTCTTTGGGTTATTTTGGGTCAGTTTGGGTCGTTTTGGGGCAGTTGTGACTCCTTTAATGAGGCCCGAGGCTGTTTTGAGGGCGTTTGAGGGCATTTTAGGGCGATTTTGGGCCATTTTGGGGCAGTTCTGACTCCTTTAGTGAGGTCCGACGCTGTTTTAGGGGTGTGTGAGGGCATTTTAGAGGGATTTTCGGGCAGTTTGGGTTGTCTTGGGACAGTTGTGACTCCTTTAGTGAGTTCCGAGGCTGTTTTTGAGGGTGTTTGAGGGCATTTTGGGGCGGTTTGGGCCATTTTGGGACAGTTGTGACTCCTTTAATAAAGTCCGAGGCTGTTTGGGGGGCTTTTGAGGGCATTTCAGGGTTCTGGGATTATTTTGGGGTGGTTTGGACCATTTTGGGGCAGTTCTGACTCCTTTAGTGAGGTCCGAGGCTGTTTTTGGGGCGATTTTGGGGCCGTTTTGGGACAGTTGTGGCTCCTTTAATAAAGTCCGAGACTGTTTTTGGGACAGTTTGGGCTGTTTTTGGGCTGTTTTGGGGGTGCTGGGGTTATTTTGGGTCAGTTTGGGCCGATTTGGGGCAGTTCTGACTCCTTTAGTGCGTTCTGAAGCTGTTTTGGGGGTGTTTGAAGGCATTTTATGTGGATTTTGGTGCAGTTTGGGTCATTTTGAGGCAGTTATGACTCCTTTAGCGACTCCCGAGACTGTTTTGGAGACAGTTTGGGCTGTTTTTCCTGTGCAAAGGGGATTTTGGGGCAGTTTGGGTCGTTTTGGGACAGTTCTGACTCTTTTAGTGAGGTCTGAGGCTGTTTTTGGTGTGTTTGAGGGCATTTTAGGGCGATTTTGGGGCATTTGGGGCCGTTTTGGGACAGTTTTGGCTCCTTTAATAAAGTCCGAGACTCTTTTTGGGACAGTTTGGGCTGTTTTAGGGGTGCTGGGGTTATTTTGGGGCAGTTTAGGTCGTTTTGGGGCAGCTGTAACTCCTTTAATGAGGTCCGAGGCTGTTTTGAGGGCGTTTGAGAGCATTTTATGGGGATTTTGAGGCAGTTTGGGTCTTTTGGGGCAGTTGTGACTCTTTTAATGAGGTCCGAGGCTGTTTTGGGGATGTTTGAGGGCATTTCAGGGGTTCTGGGCAATTTTGGGGGCACTTTGGGCCGTTTTGGAGCCGCTGTGGCTCCTTTAATGAGGCCCGAGGCAGTTTTAGGGACGTTTGAGGGCATTTTCGAGGTCGTGGGGTTATTTTGGGGCAGTTATGACTCTTTTAGTGACTCCCGAGGCTGTTTTGGGGACAATTTGGGCCGTTTTAGGGATGCTGGGGGTATTTTAGGGCGATTTTGGGCCGTTTTGGGCTGATTCGGAACTGCGCATGCGCAGAGCAGAAGGAGCGGCTCCCCCCCATTAATGATGGCGCCCCCTGGCGGGCGGGAGGTGCGGCGCATGCGCAGAACCGCCCCCTCCTTCTCCACGGGTCCCCCCAAAACTCAAACCCCCCAAAAATTTTAAATTTTCTTTTCGTTTTTTTCCGTTTTTATTTAAAAAAAAACCC
>NW_026624744.1:3020-6122 GCF_030028575.1 Malurus melanocephalus | reverse complement strand
CCCTAAAAACCCCCCCGAGAAAAGGGGGATCCCCTAAAAAGGGGGTCCCTCAAAGAGGGGAGAGCCCCCCGAAAGTGAGGGGCGGGACCCCCCAAAAGAGGGGTGACCCCCTCAGAGTGTGGGATTCCCCCCAAAATAGGGGTGGGACCCCAAAAAGAGGAGCGGGACCCCCCCAAAAAAAGAGGGAACCCCCCCAAAAGAGGGGTGGGACCCCCTAAAAAAGAGGGGACCCCCCCAAAAAAGGGGGATCCCCCTAGAGAAGGGACCCACCTGAATGAGACCCCCAAAAAATGGGTGGGACCACTCTAAAGAGGGGTGGGAGACCCCAAAAATGGATGGGACCCCCCCAAAATACAGATAGGACCCTAAAGAGAGGTGGGACCCCCCAAAATAGGGATGAGACCCCCAAAATAGAGGGAGGCCCCCCAAAATAGGAATGGCACCCCCCCAAATAGGAATGGAACCTCCCAAAAAGGGGTGGAACCCCACAAAATGGGAATGGAACCGCCCAAAAAGGGTGAAATCTCCCCTACATAGGAATGGAACCTCCCAAAAAGGGGTGGGGCCCCCAAAATAGGGATGAGAGGCCCTAAATAGGAATGGAACCCCCCTAAATATGGACAGGACCACCCTAAATGGGAATGGAACCGCCCAAAAAGGGGGGGGACCCCCCAAAATGGGGATGGAACCTCCCAAAAAGGGTGAAATCCCCCCAAAATGGGAATGGAATCTCCCAAAAAGGGGTGGGACCTCCCCTTATTGGGAACGGAACCTCCCAAAAAGGGGTGGGACCCCCCAAAATGGGAATGGAACCTTCCAAAAAGGGGTGGGACCCCCCTAAAATAGGAATGGAACCTTCCAAAAAGGGGTGGGACCCCCCTAAAATAGGAATGGAACCGCCCAAAATGGGAATGGAACCTCCCAAAACAGCAAAGGGACCCCCAAAAAAGGGTGAAACCCCCCAAAAATGGGGCGGGGACCCCTCCCCACCCCCCAAAGTCTCTGTGCAGCAGCAGCGGGGGGGGGGGGAGGGCTTTGGGGGGGGTCCCCGTTTTTTTTAGGGTTCCCCCATGTTTTGGGGTTCCCCCCAGTTTTTGGGGTCCCCACCGGTTTTTAGGGTTCCTTTAGGGTTTTTTGGGGGGGGTTCCCCAATTTTTTTGGGGTTCCCTGGTTTTTGGAGTGGCCTCCCCCTCGGTTTTTGGGGGTTTCCCCGTGTTTTGCAGTGCCCCCCATATTTTGGGGTTCCTCCCGGTTTTGGGGGTTCTCCCCCTGTTTTTGAGGTGTTCCCCCATATTTTGGGGAGCCTTCCTGGTTTTTGGGGGGGTTCCCCATGTTTTAGGGTGGCCCCCCCCATTTTTTGGGGTTTCCCCCCATGTTTTGGGGTTCTCCCCGTATTTAGGGGTTCCCCCCGATTTTTAGGGTTCCTCCCCCTATTTTGGGGTTGTCCCCCCAGGTTTTGGAGTGGCCCCCCAATGTTTTGGGGCACCCCCCCCGGTTTTAGGGGAGCCCCCCCATGTTTTGGGGTTGCCCCCCCGTTTTTGGGGTGTTTTATCATGTTTTGGCGAGGTCCCACCGGTTTTTGAGGTTCCCCCCGGTTTTTAGGGTTCCTCCATGTATTTTGGGGAGCCCCCCGGTTTTTGGGGTTGCCCCCCGGTTTTTGGGGTTCCCCCCCATGTTTCAGAGTGGCCTCCCCATGTTTTGGGGTTGCCCCTCCGTATTTAGGGAAGCCCCCGGTTTTTGGGGTTGCCCCTCAGGTTTTGGAGTGGCCCCCCCATATTTTGGGGCAGCCCCGTTTTTTGGGGTCACCCACATATTTTGGGGTTGCCCCCCTGGTTTTTGGGGTCACCCCCCACATTTCAGAGTGACCCCCCAGCTTTTACAGTTCCTCCCCATTTTTGGGGTTTTTCCCCGCGTTTTTTCGGGTTTTCCCCGCGTTTTTTCGGGGTGTCCCCCACATTTCAGGGTATCCCCCATATTTCGGGGTCCCCCCGGTGTTTTTGGGGGTCTCAGGCCGGGAAGGGCTCCGGGGGGGGCTCCTCGTCCTGGAAGTGGCTGCGCTGCAGCAGCTTCACGTGGTACTCGTAGATCTTGAGAGCGGGGCCCAGGCGGATCGAGAGCCCCGTCAGGACATCGGCGCGCTGCATCAGCAGCAGGGACTTGCCGTCGATCTCCTGGGGACATTGGGGACAGAGGGGACAATCAGGGGATTGGGGACATTGGGGACATTGGGGACAATCAGGGGATTGGGGACAGTGGGGACAGTGGGGACAGAGGGGACATTGGGGACAGTGGGGACAGAGGGGACATTGGGGACAGTGGGGACAGAGGGGACATTGGGGACAGTCACAGGCACAGGGCACACATGGCAGTGACAGAAGTGACCCCACCTGCTCCTGGAAGGACACCCAGAGGGGACAGGTGACACACAGGTGACAATGACAGTGACACAGTGACACAGGTGACAGTGACAATGACAGTGACACACAGGTGACAGTGACACAGGTGACACTCAGGTGACAGTGAGGTGAAAATGACAATGACAATGACAGTGACACAATGCCAACGACACTCAGCACTGTCCCCACCTGTTCCTGGAAGGACACCCAGAGGGTACAGGTGACACTCAGGTGACAATGACAGTGATACACAGGTGACAGTGACAGTGACACAAATGACACACAGGTGACGCTCAGGTGACAACGACACTCAGATGACAATGACAATGCCAGTGCCATCCCCACCTGTTCCTGGAAGGACACTCAGAGGGGACAGGTGACACTCAGATGACAATGACAGCGACACTCAGGTGACAGTGACAGTGACACAGGTGACACTCAGGTGACAATGACAGTGACAGTGACACTGAGGTGACACTGAGGTGACAGTGCCATCCCCACCTGTTCCTGGAAGGCGCCCGCCTGCTCCCCGAACCCGGCCTCGGTGAAATATTCCACCACGTCCCGCACTGACCACTCCACGGGGTCCACGGCTTTGTCCTTGCGGCCAGGCCTGGGGACAGGGACAGGGACAGTGTCACCATGGGGACATTGGGGACATTGTCACTGCGATGGGGACAGGAGGACATTGTCACTGCAATGGGGA
>NW_026624744.1:0-2616 GCF_030028575.1 Malurus melanocephalus | reverse complement strand
ATTGGGGACATTGTCACTGCGATGGGGACAGGAGGACATTGTCACTGCAATGGGGACACGGGGACAGTGTCACCAAAATGGGGACATTGGGGACAGTGGGACATGGGACCTGCACTGGCCACTCCACGGGGTCAACGGCCTTGTCCTTGCGGCCGGGCCTGAGGGGACATGGGGACAGTGTCACCAAAATGGGGACATTGGGGACACAGGGACAGGGGACCCGCACTGACCATTCCACCGGGTCAACGGCCTTGTCCTTGCGGCCAGTCCTGGGGACATGGGGACAGTGTCACCATGGGGACATTGGGGACATTGTCATTGCGATGGGGACACGAGGACATTGTCACTGCAATGGGGACATGGGGACAGTGTCACCAAAATGGGGACATTGGGGACAGGGGACCCGCACTGACCACTCCACCGGGTCAATGGCCTTGTCCTTGCGGCCAGTCCTGGGGACATGGGGACAGTGTCACCATGGGGACATTGGGGACATTGGGGACACAGGACCCGGCACTGACCACTCCACCGGGTCAACAGCCTTGTCCTTGCGGCCAGTCCTGGGGACAGAGGGACATCATGGGGACATTGGGGACATTGGGGACATTGGGGACATGGGACCCGCACTGACCACTCCACGGGGTCAACGGCTTTGTCCTTGCGGCCGGGCCTGAGGGGACACGGGGACAGTGTCACCAAAATGGGGACATTGGGACACAGGGACAGGGGACCCGCACTGACCACTCCACGGGGTCAACGGCTTTGTCCTTGCGGCCAGTCCTGGGGACAGGGACAGGGACAGTGTCACCACCATGGGGACATGGGGACACAGGGACCTGCACTGACCACTCTACCGGGTCAACCTCCTTGTCCTTGCGGCCGGGCCTGAGGGGACATTGTCACCACCATGGGGACATTGGGGACATTGTCACTGTGATGGGGACAGGGGGACACTGTCACTGAGGGGACATTGGGGACAGGGGACCCGCACTGACCACTCCACCGGGTCCACGGCTTTGTCCTTGTGACTGGGCCTGAGGGGACAGGGACAGTGTCACCACCACAGTGACTTTTTCACCATCATGGGGACATGGGGACACTGTCACTGCAATGGGGACACAGGGACACGGGACTGGCACTGGCCACTCCACCGGGTCCATGGCCTTGTCCTTCCGGCTGGGCCTGAGGGGACAAACGGACATTGTCACCAAAATGGGGACATTGGGGACATTGTCACTGCAATGGGGACATTGGGACACGGGGACATGGGGACACTGTCACTGGGATGAGGACACAGGGACATTGTCACCATGGGGACATTGGGGACATTGGGGACAGGGGACCCGCACTGACCACTCCACCGGGTCAACGGCTTTGTCCTTGCGGCCAGTCCTGAGGGGACATGGGGACACTGTCACCAAAATGGAGACATGGGGACATTGTCACTGCAATGGGGACATGGGGACAGTGTCACCAAAATGGGGACATTGGGGACACGGGGACATTGCCACTGTGATGGGGACACGGGGACACTGTCACTGAGGGGACACTATGGGGACATGTGACCCGCACTCCACCGGGTCAACGGCCTTGTCCTTGCGGCCAGTCCTGGGGACAGAGGGACATCATGGGGACATTGGGGACATGGGGACATTGCCACTGTGATGGGGACACGGGGACACAGGGACACTATGGGGACACAGGACCCGCACTGACCACTCCACGGGGTCCACGGCCTTGTCCTTGTGGCCGGGCCTGAGGGGACATGGGGACATCATGGGGACATTGGGGCATCGTCCCCACTATGGGGACATCATAGGGACACCATGGGGACAGGGGGACAGTCACCGGGATGGGGACACTGTGGGGACACCGTGGGGACATGGGGGGCATTGTCCCCAGGATGGGGCCACCAGGGGGACACCGGGACACTGTCACCTGCAATGGAGACACTGGAGGGACATTGTCACCGGGATGGGGACATGGGGACATCGTCACCGGTGTGGGGACACCAACAGGGACACCATGAGGACAGTCACTGGGATAGGGACACCGTGGGGACACTGGGACACTGTCACCGGTGTGGGGACAGGGACTCAGGGTCACTTTGGTGACATTTGGGGATACTTCGGTGACACTTCGGTGACACTTTGGGGCCATTTGGACAGCCAGGGAGACAGTTGGAGACACTCAGGGACACTTGGGGACACTCGGGGACATTTGGTGACATCTTGGTGACAGTTGGTGACACTTTGGGGACACTTGGTGACATTTGGTGTCACTGTGGTGACATTTGGGGACACTTTGAGGACGTTTGGTGACATTTGGGGCCACTTGGTGACACTTGGGGACATTTGGTGCCATTTTGGTGCCATTTTGGGGCTGTTCAGTGACATTCGGTGACATTCGGTGACACTTTGGTGACACTTGGGGACACTCTGGTGCCCCAGTGGTCAGTGGTCACTCACGTGCAGCTGAAGGGCGCTCCCTCGGTGGGGCCCGGCCGGCCCGGGGACAGCGGCACTGAGGGCTCTGCTCCGGCCAGAGCTGGGGACACTGCGGGGACAGAGAGTGACCACTGAGTGACCACAGTGACCAACTGACCACTGAGTGACC
>NW_026624743.1:30096-31624 GCF_030028575.1 Malurus melanocephalus | reverse complement strand
GGGGCAGGGATTGGGGGGGGATTTGGGAAGGGAAAAGGAATTGGGGAGGGGGGATTGGGATTGGGGAGGATAAACAGGGCAAGAAATTGGGGATGGGGTTGAAGGATGAGCAGGGAGTGGGGAGGTTGGGGGATAATGGAATTGAAGGGGGAACAATAGAATTAGAAGAAAATCCAAGGCAGGAAAAGACCAAATAAAGGAGGAAAAATCCAAATGAAGGGRGAAATATTGGAAATAAAATCCAATAAAAGAAAGGAAAGGGCGAGTGAAGGAAGGAAAATCAAGTAATGGGAAAATCAAGCAATCAAAAAAAGAGAAATGAAAGGATAAAACCTCAATTAAAGCAGGAAAAGGTCAAATTAAAACAGGAAAAGGTCAAATTAAAACAGGAAAAGGTCAAATGAAAAGTGGGAAAATCAAACTAAAGCAGGAAAACTAAAGGTGGAAAAAGCCAATTAAAGTTTGAAACAAGCAAATTAAAAGAGGAAAAAGCCAAGTTAGAAGTGGAAAAGGTCGACTAAATTACAGAAAAGGATAAAGAAAAGGAGAAAAACTCAAATTCAAGGAGGAAAAATTCAGATTGGAGGAGAAAGGGGCAAATTAAAGGTGGATAAAGCCAAATTTGAGGCAGAATTGCTCCAATTAAAGCACGAAAAAAACTTAAAGTCAGAAACCCCCAAATTAAAGCAGGAAGAAACCAAATTAAACATAGAAAAAGCACATTAAAGTTGGAAACCGCCAAATTAAAACAGGAAAAAACAAAGTAAAGCAGGAAAAGAACAAATTAAATGTAGAAAAAGCACATTAAAGGTGGAAACCCCCAAATTAAAGCAGGAAAAGAACGAATTAAAGGCAGAAAAAGAACACTAAAGGTGGAAATGCCCAAATGAAAAGTGGAAACCTCCAAATTAAAGCAGAAAAAATGCAAATTAAAGGTATGAAAAGCACACTAAAGGTGGAAATGCCCAAAATAAAGGTGGAAACCCCCAAATTAAAACAGGAAAAAACAAATTAAAAGCAGGAAAAATGCAAAAATTAAGCAGGAAAAGAGCAAATTAAAGGCAGAAAAAGCACATTAAAGGTGGAAACACACAAAATAAAGGCGGAAACCCCCAAATTAAAGCAGGAAAAAAATGAATTAAAGGTACAAAAAGCACATTAAAAGTGGAAATACGCAAATTGAAAGTGGAAACCTCCAAATTAAAGCAGGAAAAGAACAAATTAACGGTAGGAAAAGCACATTAAAGGTGGAAACACCAAAGTAAAACAGGGGAAAAACAAATTAAAGCAGGAAAAGAAAAAATTAAAAGTAGAAAAAGAACATTAAAGGTGGAAATGCCCAAAATAAAGGTGGAAACCTCCAAATTAAAGCAGGAAAAAGAGAAATTAAAGCAGGAAAAAACCAAATTAAAGGTAGAAAAAGGACACTAAAGGTGGAAATGCCCAAATGAAAGGTGGAAACCCCCAAATTAAAGCAGGAAATGCCCAAATTAAAGCATTTAAAAAAAACGAATTAAAGGTAGGAAAA
>NW_026624743.1:27161-28576 GCF_030028575.1 Malurus melanocephalus | reverse complement strand
TTTGGGGTCCTGTGATGGGAAGTTTGGGGATAATCTGGGGAAAATTTAGGATGATTTTCAGGGGAAATTTATATTAATCCTGGGGAAAATTTGGGGTGATTTCAGGGGAAGTTTGTGTTAATCCCCAGGAAATTTGGGGATGACCTCAAGGCAAGTTTGGGGATAATCCCGGGGAAAATTTGGGATGATCTTGAGGGAATTTTTTGTTAATCCTAGGTAAACTTTGGGATGATCACAGGGAAAGTTTGGAGATAATCCACAGAAAATTTGGGATGATCTCAGGGGAAGTTTGTATTAATCCTGGGAAAAATTTGGGATGATCGCAGGGGAAATTTGTGTTAATCCCGGGGAAATTTTGGGGTGATCTCAGGGGAAGTTTGTGTTAATCCTGGGGAAAATTTGGGATGATTTCAGGGGGAGATTACGGATAATCCAGGGAAAATTTGGGATGATTTAGGGGAAGTTTGTGTTAATCCTGGGGAAAATTTGGGACAAGGCAGACGCCCAAGAGCCCCTCGCAGGCCAGGAGACTCGCCTGGAACAGGGATCAGCCCCGGGATCAGCACCAGGGAATGGGGGGGAGAACCTCAAAGTGAGGACAGGGGGGTGAGCACATTGGTTTGGGGGACGGGAGGGAGGTCTGGGGAAAATTTGGGGTGATTTTCATGGGAAATTTGTGTTAATCGTGGGGAAAATTTGGGATGATTTTAGGGGAAGTTTGTGTTAATCCTCAAGAAAATTTGGGATGATCTCAGGAGAAATTGTGTTAATCCTGGGGAAAATTTAGGATGATCTTAGGAGGAGTTTGTGCTAATCCCCGGGAAACTTTGGGATGATCACAAGGGAAATTTGGGAATAATCCAGGGAAATTTGGGATGATCTCGAGGGAAATTTGTATTAATCCTGGGGAAAATTTGGGATGATTTCAGGAGAAGTTTGGGGATAATCCAGGGAAAATTTGGGATGAACTCAAGGGAAGTTTGTGTTAATCCTGGGGAAAATTTGGGACAGGCAGACGCCCGAGAGCCCCTGACAGGCCAGGAGACTCGCCTGGAACAGGGATCAGCCCCGGGATCAGCACCAGGGAATGGGGGGGAGAACCTCCAAGTGAGGAGAGGGGGTGAGCACATTGGTTTGGGGGACTGGAGGGAGGTTTGGGGAAAATTTGGGGGAAATTTAGGATGATTTCGAGGGATGTTTGTGTAAATCGTGGGGAAAATTTGGGGTGATCTCGAGGGAATTTTTTGTTAATCCTAGGTAAACTTTGGGATGATCGCAGGGGAAGTTTGGGGATAATCCACAGAAAATTTGGGATGATCTCAGGAGAAATTTGTGTTAATCCCGGGGAAATGTTGGGGTGATCTCAGGGGAAGTTTGGGGATAATCCAGTGGAAAATTTGGGGTCCTGTGATGGG
>NW_026624743.1:23288-24901 GCF_030028575.1 Malurus melanocephalus | reverse complement strand
ATAATCCAGTGGAAAATTTGGGGTGCTCTGATGGGAAGTTTGGGGATAATCTGGGCAAAATTTAGGATGATTTTGAGGGGAAATTTATATTAATCCTGGGGAAACCTTGGGATGATTTCAGGGGAAGTTTGTGTTAATCCCAGGGAAAATTTGGGGTGATCTCAAGGCAAGTTTAGGGATAATCCAGGGAAAATTTGGGATGATCTCAGGGGAATTTTGTGTTAATTCTGGGGAAAATTTAGGATGATTTCGAGGGAAGTTTGTCTTAATCCCAGGGAAACTTTGGGATGATTTTCAGGGAAATTTTGGGGATAATCCAGGGAAAATTTGGGATGATTTAGAGGGAAATTTGTGTTAATCCCCAGGAAACTTGGGGATGACCTCAGGGCAAGTTTAGGGTTAATCCAGGGAAAATTTGGGGATGATCTTGAGGGAAGTTTGGGGATAATCCTGGGGAAACTTTGGGATGATCTCAGGGGAATTTTGGGGATAATCTGAGCAAAATTTGGGGTGCTCTGATGGCAAATTTGGGGATAATCCAGGCAAAATTTGGGGTGCTCTCACGGGAATTTTGTGTTAATCCCCAGGAAACACTGGGATGAACTCAGAGGAATTTTGTGTTAATCCTGGGGAAACTTTGGGGTGATTTCAGGAGAAGTTTGGGGATAATCCAGGGAAAATTGGGGATGATCTCAGGGAGAATTTGTATTAATCCTGGGGAAAATTTGGGATGATCTTAGGGGGACTTTGCATTAATTCCAGGTAAACTTTGGGATGATTTCAGGGGAAGTTTGGGGATAATCCACAGAAAATTTGGGATGATCTTGAGATAGTTTTGTGTTAATTGTGGGGAAAATTTTGGGATGATTTTGAGGGAAATTTGTATTAATCCTGGGGAAGCTTTGGGGTGCTCTCACGGGAAGTTTGTGTTAATCCCCAGGAAACACTGGGATGAACTCAGAGGAATTTTGTGTTAATCGTGGGGAAAATTTAGGATGATCTCAAAAGGAAATGTGGGATACTCCTGGGGAAGCACTCCTGGATGGTGTTGGGGAAATCTGGGATGATTCCAGAATAATTCTGGGAAGATTTTGAAGTGGAATGGATGGGGTTGAATCCTCTTCTTCCAGCCCAATGAGGATTTAAAGTCAAATGGGGATATTCAAGGGAATCATGCAGCAAATTTGGAATAATCCTGTGGAAAAGTGGGATAAACCCAGAGCAAAATGGGAAAACCCCAAAACTGGGAATGGAGGAGGCTGAACCCCCTTTTTTGAGGGAGCTGAGGGCTAATGAGAAATTAGGGGATAATTCCAGGAAAAAAATGGGCAATTATGGGGAAAATTTGGGTTAATTCCAGAATAATTCTGGGAAGAGCCTCAAAGACAAAGGACTTGAGGGGAGGCTGAACCCCTTATTTGAGGCCTGATGGGGAAATTTGGGGAATTCTGGGGAAAACTGGGATAATCACAAGGAAAATTTAGGATGAACCTGAGAAAAAAATCAGGAAAATACCAGGGAAAACTGGAGTAATCCTGGGGAAACTCTGGGCAGAGCCCAAGGTGTGTTTGGGCCCAGTGAAGATCTAATGGATAATGGGAAATTTCAAGATA
>NW_026624743.1:19330-21869 GCF_030028575.1 Malurus melanocephalus | reverse complement strand
CCCCTCTCCTCAGGGCCCTCCCCCCAATCCCTCCCCACCCCCTCCCACCCCCGGCCCGTTCCCTTCACCCCATCCCCGGTAGGAACGGCCCCCCCCCGGTGCCGGGCGGGCTGTGAGCGGCCCCGAGGGTGCCGGGGGATGCGGCGGGGGTGGGTTTGGTGGCGGGGGTCGGTCCGTACCTTCCGCGGCCCCTCCGCGCTCCGACCGCCCGAGCCCGGCCCCGCCGCCCCCCCGCCGCCGCCACCCGGAACCGGAAACACCCGCCCCCGCCGCCGCTTCCGGTGCCGGCCGGAAGCGCGGGGTGCCGTGCGCATGCGCACACCGGCGGAGTGACGCCCGCCGCCGCGCCGCCATGATGGGTGAGGGCGGTTGCCATGGTAACGGCGCGGCCTGGACCCTTCCAGAGCCCCCGAGCCTCCCTGAGCCCCCCAGGAGAGGGACCCACCCTCCATCCCCCCCGAATCATCCACATCGGCACCGAGCACCAGCACCCCCGGACACCCCGGCACCCTCACACCCCACAATCCGCCTCAGGCTCCGCTCCCCGCTGTCCCAAATCGCGACCCACATTTGGGGACCCCCGCCTCATTTTAATCCCCCCGTGAGGGGGCCGATCCCCGCCTTTCCTCTGCCCAACTTGATTGTCCCCACTCCCAACTCCCCCCTGCCCCTCCCTGTCTGGGAATGGAGGGGGATACTGGAACTGGGGCACTGGAATTGGGGGGACACTGGGAATGAGGGGCACTGAGAATACGTGTGGGGATTCTGGGGACAAGGAGGACATCAAACACTGGTGGGGGGACACGCTGGGAGGGATGGGGGACATTAGGGACAAATGGGGGTTACATGAGGGATGGGGGGACACGCTGAGAATGGGCTGTGGGGTCACTGGGAATGTGGAGTCACCACTCTTCCTTCTTCCCACGGATCTGGGGACACAATTCTGACCCTGTCCCCATGTCCCCCGCCCTGGGGCCCCTTCCTGAGTCCTGCACTTTGCTCCTTGCCCCTTGGTGACGTGGCCAGAGGAAAATTCCATCCTGGGGAGGAGACAGAGAGGAGCTGGGAGAGTCTCATCCCAGGAGAGGCTGATCTGGGAGCGCATGATCCGGGAGTGCCTGATCCCAGGAAAAGCTGGTCCTGGGAGCACCTGATTCTGGGCTCACCTGRTCCCAGGATCACCTCATCCCAGGAGAACATCATCCTGGAAAATTCCAGCTGGCAGAGGTGAGAGAAGCTGGGAGCACCTGAGTCCAAGAGAGTCTGATCCCTGGAGAAGCCCATCCTGGGAACACCTAATTTTGCGATCATCTAATCCCAGAATCACCTCATTCCAGAAGAACATCATTCTGGGATCACCTTATCCTGGGAGAATTTTATCCTGGGAGAAACTAATCCCGGGAGCACCTCATTCCAGGGAGAAGCTCGTCCTGGGATCACCTCACCCAGGAGCACCTCATTCCAGGAGCACCTAATTCTGGGATCACCTTATCCCACAATCTCTTCATTCTGGGAGCACCTTTATCCCAGGAGAACCTTGTCCCGGGATCACTTTATCCCAGGATTTTCTGCTTCCAGGAGTTCATCCTGAGATCCCCCATCCCGTCACCCTCTGTCAATCCCAATCCCAGGGTCACTCCTGGTGTATTTTGGGGTCCCCCTGTGTTCTCCTGCCATGGCTGAGCCCTCTGGGATTTGGGACAGCATCCCATTGGATGATCCWGGCCTGGACAACGTGGCTGGGGAGGAATTCCTGCAGGAAGTGCTGCAGATCCTGCTGGAGGAGGGCGTGCGGAAGGGCACGGACGTGACAGAGAAGGTCGGGACATGGGAGGCCCTGGGAGGGTGGGGGTCCCCAATCCCATCCCATTCCCATTCCCATTTCCAATCCCAGTCCAGTTCCTTCCTCAATCCCAGTCCCATTTCTGTCCCCAAAGGTGTGTGACTGGAGGGGTTCCCCTGGGAGAGGGTGGGGTCTCCAATCCCTCCCTGTTTCCAGTCCTATTCCCAGTCATTCCCTGTCCCAGTCCCAATCCCAATCCCATTCTCATTCCCAGTAATTCCCAATTCTATTCTCAGTCATTCCCAGGTGTGTGACTGGAAACAGACATGGAAAGGGGTGGGGGTCACAACACTGCTCCCTTCCCAGTCCCATTCCCATTCTGAATCCCAATTCCAGTCCCATTCCCAATGCTGTTCCCAATACAAGTCCCACTTCCAATGCTGTTCCAATATCCAGTCCTATTCCCAATCCCATTCCCAATCGTATACTGGGAACAGGATTGGGAGTGGGACTGGGATTGGGAATGAGAATAAATCCCAGATGCAGTCCCATTTCCATTTCCAGTCTAATTCCCAATCTTGTTTCTATTTCCAGTCCCATTTTCAATCCCATTTCCAGCCCCATTCTCATTCCCACTCCCCATTCTGTTCCCAGTCCCAGTCCCATTCCCAATCTTGTTTCCAGTCCCAGTCCCATTCCCTAATCTTGTTTCCAGTCCCAGTCCCAGTCCCAGTCCCAGTCCCAGTCCCAGTCCCA
>NW_026624743.1:14057-17855 GCF_030028575.1 Malurus melanocephalus | reverse complement strand
CTGTCCCCCCAGTCTCCTCATGACCCCTCCATGTCCCCTCTGAACCACCCAGGTCCTTCCCTTACCACCCTCATGTGCCATCCCCACCCCTCTCATATTCCCCCCCATTTCCCCCTATCCCCTGACTCCCTCCCTTATCCCCCCGTGTCCCCCCCATGTCCTCCCCTGACCCCATGTCCCTGCTGTGTCCCCCCAGGTCACCCCCGATTCTTCAACCAGCTTTTCTCAGGGCTGGACCACCACGCCCTTGCCGGGCGGTTCCTCACCGAGACCCTCAACACAAGCCCGTGAGCCCCTGACACCCCAAAATGGGGGCTGGGGGATGGGGGGACCCCCTAAAAACCTGCCCAGATCCACCTGTGAGGGGCCCCTGGTCCTGGTGCTGATGGAGTGGGAGGTGATGGAGGGAGGATTTTTGAGTGCTTGGAGGGAGCATTTTGGGGGCATTGAGGAGCCCCGAGAAGGGAGGATCCCCCAAAAACCTGCCCTGACTTTTCCAATCCATCCCCCAGTGCTGGTGCTGATGGAGGACGGGGTGCTGGGGGAAGGTTTTGGGGTGCTGAGGGGAAGGTTTTGGGGTGCTGAGGTTCTGGGGAAGATCTCCTGACTCATGGGTTCCTCCAGATACACGTACGAGGTGGCCCCGGTGCTGGTGCTGATGGAGGACGGGGTGCTGGGGGAAGGTTTTGGGGTGCTGGGGTTCTGGGGAAGGACACCTCCTGACTCATGTGTCCCTCCAGATACACATACGAGGTGGCCCCAGTGCTGGTGCTGATGGAGGAGCAGGTCCTGGCCAAGCTCCGGGAGCTCGTGGGATGGAGCAGTGGYGATGGGATCTTCGCTCCCGGTATCCTGGACCCTTCCTGGGATTATCCCTGTCGCCCCTGTCACCCTGGTGGTGCCCCGAGGGTGACACGGGTGACCATGTTCCCTGGTTTGGGCAGGGGGCTCCATGTCCAACATGTTGGCCATGAACGTGGCGCGATTCCGGCGCTTCCCGCAGAGCCGCAGCAGAGGMAACTGGGACCTTCCTCGCCTGGGCCTCTTTGCATCTCAGGAGGTGGGAGCAGGGGGCTCGGGGTCACCCCAAAATCTGTTCCTCAGGGTCATCCCAATTAGAATTCATGAAGTCACCCCAACTGTGGTCGCTGGGGCCATTCCAAACTTGATCCTGGGATCATGTCAAAACCTGATCCCTGGSATCCCCACAAAATCTGATCCACAGTGTCACCTGGGGTCATCTGAAAATCCTGGTGTCACCCCAAAATCTCATCTATGGGGTCACCCCAAGTCTGGTCCCTGAGGTTACCCCAAATCTGGTGCTGTTTTCCTGCCCAGAGCCATTATTCCATCCAAAAAGGAGCCGCTTTCCTGGGAATTGGCACAGACAACGTTCACCTGGTGCAGACAGATGAGAGGTGGGAGCTGGGGGGTCCCAGGGGACCCTGGGCCGGGGGGTCTCTCTATGTCCCCATCCCTGTCCCTGCCCCTCAGGGGGAAGATGATCCCAGAAGAGCTGGAGAAGGAGATCCAGAGGGTGAAAGCTGAGGTGGGAGGCTGCACCCCTGCATGTCCCCAAAGCCCCCCAAACTCCCCAATGCCATCTTGGTACCCCAATGGCCTYCCCAGTGTTCCAAAGCAACCCAAAAGTCTGTGTGTCCCCCACTATGTCCCCAAGGCTCTCCCATGTCCCCCCATGTCCTCACTCTCCCCCAAATACCCCAAATCTCCCCAAATAACCCCGATCTCCTCCAATGCACCCCCCAATGTCCCTTCAATGTCTCCCCAATGCACCCAAATGTCCCCTGTCCTCCCTCAAAGTCCAGTCTGCCCCAAAATCCTCTGACCCCCATTCCCTGCACCCCCAATCTCCCCCTGTACCCTCCAACCCCCTAACCTAGCCCAAACCTCCTCAAAGTCTCCCCAAATGCCCCCCCAGATCTCAGAGCCCCTTCTTTGTGCCACCATCCCGGCCACCTTTGACCTCCTGTGCCCACCTGTCCCCTATCTCCCAAATCCCCCCCAAGCCTTCCTAGATCCCCCCAAACCCCTCCAGATCCCCTCCAAATGCCCCCCAAACTCCCCCAAATGCTCCCCCAGGGCTCAGAGCCCTTCTTTGTGTGTGCCACGAGCGGCACCACCGTCCTGGGCGCCTTCGACCCGCTGGACGCCATTGCCGACGTCTGTGCCCGCCACGGGCTGTGGCTGCATGTGGATGTGAGTTTGGGGGTTTCTCGGTTTGGGAGGGGTCCCAGGGGTCCCCCTGTGGGCACTGATCCCCCTTTAAACCGAGGGGTCCCAGGGGTCCCCCTGTGGGCACTGATCCCCCTTTAAACCGAGGGGTCCCAGGGGTCCCCCTGTGGGCACTGATCCCTCTTTAAACCGAGGGGTCTCAGGGGTCTCCCAGTGGGCACTGATCCCCCTTTCCCTGCAGGCAGCGTGGGGGGGCAGTGCCCTCCTTTCCCCCCGACTCCGGCACCTCCTCGCCGGCATCCAGAGGTGTGTTCCTCCCCCTGCCCCCAGCTGGCTCTCACCCCTTCTCCCCCCAAGTTTTGGGGATCCCCTTTTCCCCACGGAGCCCCCCAAATCCCGCTGTTTCCCCCCACCAGAGCCGACTCGGTGACTTGGAACCCCCACAAGCTGTTGATGGTGGGGTTGCAGTGCTCGGCGTTCCTGCTGCRTGACACCTCTGTAGGTGCCCCCATCCTCAATTCCTGCCCCTGGGATGCCTCTCCAGGCCCCCTCATTAATTTTGGGGTGCTCCCTGCCCCTCCAGGGACTTCTGCAGCGCTGCCATGGTGTGGGGGCCTCGTACCTGTTCCAGCAGGACAAGTTTTACGATGTGTCCCTGGACACAGGGGACAAGAGCCCCCAGTGTGGCCGCCGTGCTGACGGCCTCAAGCTCTGGATCCTCTGGAAAGCCGTGGGATCCCAGGGCYTGGGATGGCGTGTGGAACGGGCATTTGCAGCCACTCGGTGAGCCCCGGGTTTGTGGGGGATGCCCCGGGTTTGGGGGGGACCCTCCACACCCCCAAACTGGGTTTCACCCCTGTGTTCCCCTGCAGGTAYCTGTTGGAGCAGGTGAAGAGCAGGGAAGGATTCCAGCTGGTGATGGAGGTAGGGATGGTGCTGGAATGTGGGATGCAGACACCTAAAAATCCTGGAAGTTGGAATGTCATGGGTTTAAATCGTCCTGGGGGGTTTAAAACCCAGGGGATTAATCCCAAAGKTTTGAATCCCCAAGGTTTAAATACCAGAGTTTTCAATCCCAGAGGTTGAAATCTCAGAGGTTTAAACTGTCCCAAAAATTGAAATCTTGGAGGTTTAAATCCCTGAGGACTAATCCCAGAGGTTTAAATCCTGGAGATTGTTATTCCTGAGATTTAAATCATCCCAGAGGCTGAAATCCCAGAGGTTTAAATCATTCTCCAGTGGTTTGAATCCCTGAGGATTAATCCTAGAAGTTAAAAACCTGGAGATTTGAATCCTGGAATTTTAATTTTTGAATTTAAATTTAAAATCATCCYGGAAGTTTCCATTTTGGAGGTTTAAATCCCAGAAGATAAAACTCTGCAGGTTCCACTCCCAGTCAATTAAATGCACAGGTCTGAACTCCTGGAGGTCCAAATCCCCATCAAATTCTGGGAATTGGGTGAATGATCTCCTTCCTTTTCCCACAGCCAGAATTCCTCAACCTCTGCTTCTGGTTCATCCCACCCAGCCTGCGGGGCAAGGAGAACTCCCCAGAATTCTGGGACAAACTGGGAAAGGTGAGACCAGAATTCCTAATTCCCCCCT
>NW_026624743.1:12001-13472 GCF_030028575.1 Malurus melanocephalus | reverse complement strand
GGAGCAGAGCCTTGACTTCCTTCTGGAATCTTTAAATCAGGAATAAAGATGGGAATTCTTCATACTTGATCCCAAAATTCCACACTCAGGGAATAAAACAGTATTTAATGGTCCCAATTTTGTATAAATTGTATACATTATTTTGTATAAATTGTATACAATATTTGTATATTTTGTATAAATCCTTGCAATGGGATTTGGGGGTCCTTCAATCCCCCTGGAGGCTCTGCAGGAAGTCGAGGATTGCAGGATCAAGCCGGGCAGGCTCGAGTTGGGATCGGAGCTGGGACACTGTGGCCTCATGTCGCTCCCGCCGCCGCCACTCCCGCAGCATCTCAAAATTCCACAGGACGGGATTGCCGGGATTTTCCTCCTGGATCTGCTCCAGCCGGCTCCGCTCCAGCCCTAGGTGCAGAATTCCCACTTCCTGCCACTCCTTTCCCAATCTTTGGGCAATTTGCATCAAATCCTTCTCCGTCAAGCGCCGGGGATTCACGGSTGGAGCTGGAATCCCACCAGGATGACATCCTGGAGTGGGGGTGTCCCCATTGGGTTTCCTGGGMGTTTCCTCTGGGATTTGCTCTTCCAGGGGCAGCTGGAAGCGCTGAATGAGGTCCAGACGGCCGAGCTGCCGCAGGATCCCGCCGGTCACACGCAGGGAATTCCCTGGGAAGCGCTGGAGGAGGATCCGGCACAACTCGGGGCGCGATGCCGGGAGCAGAATCCCGGCAGGAACTTGCCCTTCCAGCAGAAACTTSAGGCTCTGGAATTGCTCCTCCGGGAGCGCCTGGTGCACCTCCAGCAGCGTCACCCGCTCGTCCCTCGCCATCGGAGCAAAAAATCCCGCGGGGAAAACGGGTCACTCCTGGCACGCAAAGGTTGGGAGAGAGGGGTCACTGTGCGCCCCAAAAACTGGGCCCCAATATTTCGGGGTGGAGGTGGAAAGGGGTCACCCTGTGCTCCACAGATGGGGGGCAGATGGGCCACCATCCCCCATGAGGGCCTTCCTGGTGCCACCAGTGCCCCCASCCTGCCCCGCCACTGAGCCCTCCCAGTGTCCCCCGAGAGCACCGCACCCTGCCCTGGCCCTGGAACCCCCAATGTCACCCCARTGCCCCCACTCYGTCCTGGCTCCCCTCGATGTCCCTCCCGMTGTCCCCGCCGTGTGGYTAATGCCCTTTGTTCCGGKTCCYCACGATCTCKCCGTGCTCCCGGTKCCACTCCATCCCGAGCCGGCTCCGCTGTCCCCCGGTGGTCCGGGTGCCCACCGTTCTCCCCCCAAACCCCCCGTTTTCACTCCGAGCCCCCGCTCTCACCGCGCCCAGCTCCGGTTCAGCGGCGGTTCCGCGCTCAGGGCGCCGCCAGAGCCCGCGCGAGGGGCGTGGCCTCGCTCCCGCCACAGCGGCTGCCATGGCAACGGGGGCGGGGCTTGGTTCGAACCGCGCCGGGCGCGCGGCGTGGGGGCGTGGCT
>NW_026624743.1:9629-11192 GCF_030028575.1 Malurus melanocephalus | reverse complement strand
GGTACCCCAATTCCAGGGTAAGTGGGGGACCCAGGGATGTGAGAATGTCCTGTTCCCATTCCCATTGTGTGGGTACCCCAATTCCAAGGCATTCCCATTTCCTGTGCCCCAGGATATGGGGGTGTCCCATTCCTATTGCATGGGGGTGCACCAATTCCAGGATCTMGGGGTGTCCCAGGGATGTGGGGGTATCCCAGTCCCATGGAATGGGGTACCCTGATCCTGGAGTATGGGGAATGGAATCCCAGGATACGACGGCACCACAATCCCAGAGTTCAGGATCAATATCACCTGATTAGGGGGTGCAGGTTTGTCCTAATCTTGTGGCATGGAGTGCCCCAATATTGGGGTGCAGGGTTGTCCCCATCTCATGGAATGGTAGTTATTCAATATTGGGGTGCAGGGTTGTCCCAGCCCTATGGCATGAGGATATCCCAATTTGGGGKTGCAGTGTTGTCCCYATCTCATGGAATGGTAGTTCTTCAATGTTGGGGTGCGGGGATGTCCCAATCCCATGGAATGGGATGACCTCATTTTGGGGTGTAAGAATGTTCTGATCTCACATGATGGGGTTGTCCCAATATTGGAGGGCAGRGTTGCCCCAAACCCATGGCACAGAGGTGTCCTGATTTTGGGGTGCAGGGGGGTTTCTGGGTACCCCAACTCCATCCCTGGTTTCCTGAGAGAATTTGGGGTCACCCCTGGGTGGTGCCCCCTGTGTCYTTCCCAGTCCCTGGCCCCCCTTGCACCCCGATCCCTTCTCTGGGTGGGAATGGGGAGAGTAGGGGGGAACTGAGCTCTGGCTTTGGCTTAGGATAGGGATGGGGGTAGGAAAGGAGAGGGAGGGGGGGAACAGGGATGGGAAAGGAGGAAAAGGGATGGAGAAGGTGGAAACGGGTTTGGGAAAGGGAAGAAGGGGTGAGGAAGGGGCAACAGGGATGGGAAAGGGGGAAAAGGGAGGGAGAAAGTGGAAAAGGGTTTGGGAAAGGGAAGAAGGGATGGGGAAGGGGCAACAGGGATGGGAAAGGGGGAAAAGGGAGGGAGAAAGTGGAAAATGGTTTGGGAAGGAGAAGAAGGGATGGAGAAGGGGCAACAGGGATGGGAAAGGGGGAAAAGGGATGGAGAAGGTGGAAAAGGGTTTGGGAAAGGGAAGAAGGGATGGGGAAGGGGCAACAGGGATGGGGCAGGGGGAGAAGGCATGGAGAAGGCACAGAGTGGGTGAAGGGGAAGAGGGGATGGAGAATGAGAAGAGGGAATGGAGCAGTTAAGGATGGGATAAGGAAAGGGAAGAGAGAATGGGAAAAGGGGAAGAGGGGCTGGAGAAGGTAGAAAAGAGGATGGAGAAAGGGCAGTGGGGAGAGAGCAGGTAGAAATGGGTTGGAGAATGTGGAAAAGGAATGGAAAAAGGGAAGAGAGGATGGAGAATGGGCAGAAGGATGAAGGTACCAGTGAGACCAGGATGGGACAGAGGAGCAGGTGCCAGTTGGACAGGGCTGGTGTCATGGGAATGGGGCAGGTAGGGGTGGGATTGGGACAGGTAGGGATGGGAACAGGTAGGGAAGA
>NW_026624743.1:5688-7332 GCF_030028575.1 Malurus melanocephalus | reverse complement strand
TTAGGGTTAGGATTGGGGTTAAGGTTAAGGTTAGGCTTAGGTTTGGAGTTAGGATTAGGGTTAGAGTTGTGGTTTGGGTTGGGGCTAGGGTTTTGGTTATGGTTAGGATTATGTTTAGGATTAGGTATTGTCCATGCAATTTCCAGTGTCGGATGAAGATATCAGGTGAGCCGTGTCAGTTGTGTGGAGGAGTTCTGTCTCTATCTTCTCAGGGTGACTGTCATTTTTTCTTTTTTGTTATGTCAGGTACCTTGAGTCCTGGCAAATGCCAAGCCAAAGTTTGAAAAGGCAGGTACGTGATCAGCCTCTGCAATTACATCAGACAGGATAATTTCAGAAGGTGTCCCTTTTGGGACGTGTCTTCATCATCTGAATTTTCTCATCGTTCTTCATCTTTTGCAGCCTCCAAAGCAGACCACAGGGWACATATAAACATCCACAGTGCCAGTTTGTTCTTTTCTATTTAAGATGGATTTTGTCCATTTTTCTTCTGGAAGGTCTTAGGACCCATTCTTGGGAGAAGGGCGAAACCTTTGGAATCCCAGGAAGCAATCTGAAGCTTGCTTAGAGGAGAGGGCTGGAGTGGGATGGGCCCCTTGGAAGTAAAAGGAAAGGGTTTCTCCTCATCATCACCAGAGCCTTTGCTGGGCAGGGCATTTCCAGCCCATCTCCACGTTCTCTTGGGCTTTGTGTCATCGGCCTTCCTCGAGTCTCGGTGTCACTGTGGATCTTTTTGTCTGAGGAGCTCACCTTCAGCTCTGCCGTGATCACAGTCTCAGTTCTACCTCCTCATCAGCAGAGCTGCACTTGAGCACCTCTGAGCATAACACAACCATCTCACATCACAACCATTTGTTGTCTGCTCACATTTTATGGCATCATTTCAACCTGCAATCAGTTGCTCTCTAGAGATCCCTTTGTGTGTCCTGGCAGTCATTGCCTCATTCTCTAGGCCTACCATGCCTCTTGAGCACTTTTAGCTTTGGCACTAATTGTAAGGAATTTCACTGCCCTGTACTATTGTTATAGAGCCTTCTTTCCTTCAGCATCATCAGCCTCTGGCTCACTTTGCACTAAGAATCATGAGGTGAAACTACTGGGCAGTTTCAGCTTTTGTCTATGTTATGTTATTGGTCTCTATGTTATGTTGTTTGTATCCATCCTCTTTTGTGTCAGAGGGCTTTGTTATGTCTTGATGTCAGTGTGGCTGTTTTCGCCCTAGGAGTACATACATCACAGGTCTTGAATGCCATAATATCTGAGATTTTTACATTATTATTATTATTATTAAGTAATTTACATTATTTTTATTTTACATTTATAAGCATTGTTCCTGGCCATCTCAACAGCAGGGATTTCTACTTGCATACGTTCTTGGATCAAGCTTATTCTGGCATCTTTATATTTTTATTTTTTGAGACCAGAAGAAACACACAAGATCTTCTCATCCATCTTCCTCAGTTTTGGTAGTACCTTCTTTTGATGTCATTCCATGGAGTTCTATATGGAGTGCAATGTATTTGACTTGTATCGCCTTCCAGTTAGGAATTGTGTAGATTTCTTTACAGAACAAAACCAAATTCAATATATACAGATGTTTTGCATTGTACTACTTCATGTTTGTACACATTGTTTTTTATGTGT
>NW_026624743.1:2734-4754 GCF_030028575.1 Malurus melanocephalus | reverse complement strand
CAACACAGCCCCACAATCTGAGTGATGAGAAGGGGCAATGATGAACATGTTTTTGTCCTGGTTCATTTTTCCATTTGAGAGATCTACCAGGATCTGAGGTCCTTGCAAGGCTGTAATGTGCACTGTGGTACTTGCAGCTGAGAAGGAATGTTCAGAGAACATGGCAATCTGATGGGAGTGTGCAGGTTGTAAAGGGAAGAGGACTGGCCCTTGATCMATGTGGTGCACACACAAGTTTCCACAAGTTTCAGGGTCAAGCTCTGGGCAAGCTTGTTGTCGTGGCACAGTTCTGTGTGCGAGATGTTGCTGAAAAGCTTTGCATTTAGATCCAGATGACAAGAGARGCAGAATGTGAGGCTCTGTAATGCTGAGAAGGAAAGTGCATGGCTGGGGTGTGTTTTGGCAGAAGCAGTGCCCTGGAACGCTTCACTGCTGGGGCAGTGTTCTGTGTGTGAAGCAGACAACATTTCACCTGCAGGAGAAGGAAAACCTGAGATGAAAAGCAAAGAACGATGCTGCAGAGCACTGGGCTTGTGTGCACAGCGTCCAGAATGCAAGAGGAGCGTGGCTGTCACCCGCTCCCCTGCCAAATTCATGTTAGCAGTTGTAAGTGGGGAGTTCACAGCTACTTGTGCTGCTACCTGTTCCTCTTCCAGTCCTATATGGAAACTGCACTTAGTTTTTGACCCCGAGATCCAGAGACTCCAATGGTAGATGCAGCAGAGAAGGGAAGGACAGAGTGCAGTGGTGAGTTTGGTGTAGCTTACATGTGGCAAGGGGAAGGTACAGCCAGCACTGGCTTTTTCTTCTAAAGCCATTTTCCATGGGAGCAACTGCTGGACATTGGCAACAGAGCTGCGAGAGTGAAAAATGAGCCATGTCTGTCTGAGAAGGAAGGTACTGAACCCGAGTGTTGTGTGCAATTTAAATGTTACTTGGAGAAATGGGTACTTTAGGAATGCTTTCTGTGCTGACATTTACCTCTCTGTGAGCTATAGGTGCTTGGACTATGCAACACTGAAGGGATGTGAGAGTGATTGCGCTGTGAATATCAGCTTTCATAAGGAAAAGGGAAGGTCAGAGAATGCTTTCCTTCCTGACACATCTCTCAGTCTGAACTGCATGGACTGTGCCACCTTAGGAGAATGTGAGGATGCTGTGTATATAAAGCTGAGAAGGAAAGTGTGAATCACTAGTATTTTCGGTCTAGTTTAGAGACTGCAAAGGGATAATGAAGGCCAGCACTGGCTTTTTGTTCTTGGACCTTTTCCTTGCAAGCAGCTGCTTGACTTTTGAAGGGGTTTGGGATCAGCAAGAGTGAGAGGGCAAGATGGGGAGCTTGAGGGACAGTGCACATGTCCACGGAGATGGATGCAGTTCTGTAGGTGAGAGTTATGCTGAGTAGTGAATCACACATAAATGGTTCTAAAAGAAAGAGATTATGCTGGAATTGCCTGTTCTTTTGCAGCCTATAAACTGCACAGCCTTCCCCGCTCGATGCAGGATCACATTCTGTCAGAGTTCAAGAGTCAGGATGCACAGAGGAGCTCGCACACGAACGGGGTCGGGCCGGAAAAACTCTTGGGTTTTACCGGGGCACCGGCAGCGCTCATCAAAATCACCACACGATGGAGATGTCGACCTGCAAAAGAACCTCAAGGACACCTCAAGCTGAAAACATCCCTGCTCTCAAATCAACTGTGCAGGACAAAAAAATTGCCTGATCTTCCTCTTCCAAGTGTAAACTCTTATTTGCACCACACTCAAACGGCGACACGAACTCCTATGGCCTCGCAATTCCTTTCCCTCTCAAGAGTCTGGACACAAATTTGAAAACATCCAGCAGAAACAGCTCACAGAAGTGGCTGCTGAGAAAGCTTTTTCTGCCTACAACTCCAGCTGCACCCATGGAAGTGCCAGCACACACTCTGCTGTTGGCATTTTCCTTCTGAGCTCTAGGCACCATCCCAATCATTCAGTCTCTCAAAGTCCAGTCAGATCTGGCACCAGGGACTGCTCA
>NW_026624743.1:0-1194 GCF_030028575.1 Malurus melanocephalus | reverse complement strand
AGGCTGAGACAAACTAGGCAAGAGCTTGGCAAGGTGGAAGAGACCGTACAGAAGACCTTTGACTGTCTCACGGTCATCGAGACTGAACACCCCCAAAAAAGGAACCCCAAGGGGAAGAAAGGGGGACTTTTGCTCAAAGGAGTCCGAGCCAGATCAAGGTGGGATGACTGCCAGATTTCCAGCTCCTAGGCTGGAAGGTACAGCCTGTAAACCATGGATGGCTCTGCTGCTCCTGACGTGAAGATGGAAAGAGAGTGGTGCGACCCCACCTCATGGAACAATGGACATTCTTTCCCCACCACTTGGTTGGTTTTTCCATACTTCACAACCCCCTGGCCTGCTGCCACCTGCTTTCAAAAAAACTATAAAGAGTCTCTCTCTGAAAAGACCCTGATTGGGATCCCCCTCAACGGACTGTCGGTGACATCCATGGAATTCGGAACACGCGGACTCGTCGAAGCCGTTTGGTGGCTATAAAACCCACTCTTTCTCTTTTTTTCTCTCTCTCTCATCCTCTTCTTTTATGAAAAATCCAATAAATTGTTCTTGATTATTGAAAATATATATACTTGCCCCCTCATTTCTTTTGCACTCGGAGATTCTGATAACGAACCGCTCACGACTCTCGCTTGGGTTAAGCAGATCGTGACAGTCGCCAAAGGAAAGGCAAGTGAGAGGTGCATTCAAGGATTGCTGGTACATGAAAGCAGCCAGGACAGACTGCTCCATCTGGCTTTGATCCCCCATGGGCTATCTCTAATCTGCACCTAAAACACTGGGGCTGCCTGCTTTCCTTCGTACACAAGGGAACTGTCATTCTGGGCCCCCAGCCCGAGGGCAAAATGTGGATGGTGTCTCCAAAATTCAAGATTTGCAAGGATTGGTGCCAGACAAAAGCTGCCTGGACAGATGAGTCTGGCTGCATGTGATGTACTCTAGGTTTCCACTGATATGTGCTCCTGAAGCACTGGGGATTTGCTGCTGCTGGCCAAACAGCGACATAAAAGAATAGATACAAAACACACAAAAGTGGGTGAAAAAAACAGAGAGAAACAAGGACTTTATTGTGGGACAAGCCTCTTTTATCCACTTTAGCAACCAGAGCATACATTTGTGTCACATATACATTGGTTAAAAGACAGCTGTGTGTGTGTGTGTGTGTGTGTGTGTGTGTGTGTGTGTGTGTGTGTGTGT
>NW_026624742.1:31768-33514 GCF_030028575.1 Malurus melanocephalus | reverse complement strand
GGGATTTGGTGCCAAAAATTTGGGATTTTGGGGGTTTTGGAGCCCCCCAGCGCTCCCAGTTCAATCCCAGTTCAATCCCAGTCCAATCCCAGCCCTTTCCCAGTTCATTTCAGTGGCTCCCAGTTCATCCCCATCCGTTCCCAGTCCCATCCCAGTTGCTCCCAGTCCCTCCCCAGTCCAACCCCAGTCGTTCCCAGTTGCTCCCAGTCCCATCCCAGTCATTTCCAGTTCATCCCAGTTTATCCCAGTTAATTCCAGTACCCTCCAAATTCCCTCCAGGCCCATCCCAGTTGCTCCCAGTCCCTTCCCAGTTCATCCCAGTCCGTTCCCAGTTAATCCCAGTCCATTCCCAGTTGCTCCCAGTCCATTCCCAGTTGCTCCCAGTCCATTCCCAGTTAATCCCAGTTAATCCCAGTTGCTCCCAGTTCATCCCAGTTGCTCCCAGTCCATTCCCAGTTGCTCCCAGTTCATCCCAGTTGCTCCCAGTCCATTCCCAGTTGCTCCCAGTTCATCCCAGTTGCTCCCAGTCCCTCTCGGCTCCCTCCCAGTCCCTCCCAGTTTGCCCCGGGGCCGTTCGGGCTCTCCCAGTTGCTCCCAGTTGGCCCCGGTCCCAAACTGGGAGGGACTGGGAGGGGCCGTGCTGAATCAGCACCTTCGGGGCCCGCCGGACTGGGGCGCTCCCAGTTCATCCCAGTTCAGACCAGTCCATCCCAGTCCATCCCAGTTCATCCCAGTTCATCCCAGTTCATCCCAGTTCAGCCCAGTTCAGCCCAGTTCATCCCAGTTCAGCCCAGTTCAGCCCCCCAGTGCCTCCCAGTTCAGCCCAGTATCTTCCAGTTCCCTCCCTGTGCTCCCAGTTCAGACCAGTTCGGGCCAGTGACCCCTCCCAGTCCATCCCAGTTGCTCCCAGTTCATCCCAGTGACCCCGTGACCCCTTCCAGTTCTCCCAGTTCATCCCAGTCCATCCCAGTTCCCTCCCAGTCCCTCCCAGTTCCCTCCCAGTCCATACCAGTTTGTCCCAGTATCCTCCAGTTGCCTCCCAGTTGCCCCCAGACTCCTCCCAGTGCTCCCAGTTCACACCAGTAACTCCTCCCAGTTCATCCCAGTAACGCCCAGTCCCTCCCAGTTCCCTCCCAGTCTATCCCAGTTCATCCCAGTTGCTCCCAGTTCACCCCAGTGACCCCTCCCAGTCCATCCCAGTAACTCCCAGTTCCCTCCCAGTTCACACCAGTAACTCCCCTGTTCTCTCCCAGTCCCTCCCAGTATAAACCAGTTCCCTCCCAGTTCCTCCCACACCCCTCCCAGTGCTCCCAGTTCATCCCAGTGCTCCCAGTAACCCCTCAGACCCCTCCCAGTCCATCCCAGTCCATCCCAGTATCCTCCAGTTCCCTCCCAGTAGCCCCCAGACTCCTCCCAGTAACTCCCAGTTCAGACCAGTAACTCCTCCCGGTGCTTCCAGTTCAAACCAGTAATGCCCAGTTCCCTCCCAGTTCATCCCAGTGACCCCGTGACCCCTCCCAGTCCATCCCAGTCACTCCCAGTTCATCCCAGTTTCTTTCCATTCCCTCCCAGTCCATCCCAGTTCAAACCAGTATCTCCTCCCAGTGCTCCCAGTATTCTCCAGTTCTCTCCCAGTCCATCCCAGTTCCCTCCCAGTTGCTCCCAGTTCAGCCCAGTAACCCCATAACCCCTTCCAGTTCTTCCAGTTCCCTCCCAGTTCAGCCCAGTTCATCCCAGTTTGGGCCA
>NW_026624742.1:24326-29149 GCF_030028575.1 Malurus melanocephalus | reverse complement strand
CAATAATTTTTCACCAATTCATTAATTAAGGTCTTTAATTAAACCCAATTAATTGGTAAACACCCCATTAATTAGCACATCCAGGAATTAATTAATCCATTCCATAGGTAATTAATATTAATTAAACAAAATACGTTTCATTATCTGGAATTAATTAATTGTAATTAGGGATTAATTAATCCTTTCAGCAGCTAATTACCCTTAATTAAAGCAAATTAATTATTGTGAGTTAATAAATGGTAATAATGGATTAATTAATCACCCTCAACCACTAATTAAGCCCCAATTAATTTCTATTAATTTATTTCTATTAATTATTACTTTCTATTAATTCATCACTTTTTTCAGTAGCTAATTAGGTTTAATTTAATTAATTTCTATTTATTCATCACCCTTTCCAGTAGATAATTAGGCTTAATTATGTTTAATTAATTTCTCCTTATTAATCACTCTTTCCATTAGCTAATTAGGCTTAATTAATTATTTTCTATTAATTAATCACCCTTTCCAGGAGCTAATTACCCATAATTAAGTTTAATTAATTTCTATTTATTTATAACTGTTTCCAGTAGCTAATTAGGCCTATGTAAATTTAATTTCTATTTATTAATCATCCCTTCCAGTATTTAATTACCCTTAATTAAGTTTAATTAATTTCTATTAATTAATCAATCATCCTTTCCAGGCGCTAATTACCCTTAATTAATTTCAAATAATTAATCATCCTTTTCAATAACTAATTAGAGTTAATTAACTTATATTTATTGACCATCCTTCCCAGTAGCCAATTACCCTTAATTACCCTTAATTGCATTTAATTTCTCTTAATTAATCACTCTTCTGAGGAACTAATTACCTTTAATTAAATCTAATTAATTTCCATTCATTAATCACTCCCGAATAATTAATCACCTTTTAATTACCTTATTACCCACCCCCACCCATTAATGAAGCCCCAATTAATTAATTAACGGCTCCAATTAACGATTTTTTTCCTTTATTTACCAAAAAAATCCCCTCAGGCCCCGCCCCCACCCCACAAAAACCGCGCCGGGGGCGTGGCCAACTCAGACCACGCCCATTTTGGGTCAAGCCATGCCCATTTCGGTAAAAACCACGCCCATTTCGGGTTAAACCACGCCCACTTCCGGGTTGGAGGTGTCCATTTCCGGGTTAGGCCACGCCCCCGCCGATGGCGCCCCCTGGCGGGGCGGAGGAGCGATGACGTCATTTCTCCTTCGGGGGCGGCCTGGGGGGGGGGAGAGAAACCAGTAAAAACCAGTATAGACCAGTATGGACTGGGATAAACTGGGATAGACTATGATAAACTGGTAAAAACCAGTAAAAACCAGTATGGACCAGTAAAAACCAGTATAGACCAGTATGGACCAGTATAAACCAGCATGGACTGGGATAAACCGGTAAAAACCAGTATAAACCAGTATGAACCAGTATGGACCGGTATGGACTGCTATAAACCAGTAAAAACCGGTATAAACCAGTATGGACTGGGATAAACCGGTATAAACCAGTATGAACTGGTATAAAGCAGTACGGACCAGGATAAACCAGTATAGACCAGCAAAAACCAGTAAAAACCAGTGTAAACCAGTAAAAACAAGTGTGAACTAGTATGGACTGGTATAACCCAGTAAAAACCAGTATAAACCGGTATGCACTGGGATGGACCAGTAAAAACCAGTATGGACTGGGATAAACTGGGAAAAACCAGTATGGACCAGTATGGACCAATATAAATCAGTAAAAACCAGGATAAACCAGTATAGACCAGAATGGACCAATCCCGTTTTAACCCTAAAAAAATCCTCTTTTTAACCCTAAATTTGCCATTTTTAACCCTAAAACCCCCCTTTTTTTTCCCTCCCAATTCATTCCAGTCCCTCCCAGTGTAAACCAGTTTAAATTTAATTCCTAAAATCACCACTTTTAACCCTAAAATTCCCATTTTTAACGCCCAAATCCCCATTTTAACCCTAAAATCCCCATTTTTTGCCCCAAAACTCCCGGGTTTTTTCCTCCCAGTTTGTTCTAGTCCCTCCCAGTATAAACCAGTATAACCCAGTCCCATTTTCATTTCTGAAATTGTCATTTTTAACCCCAAAATCGCCATTTTTAACCCTAAAATCTCCATTTTTTGCCCTAAAACCCCTGGGGTTTTTTGCTTCTAGTCCCTCCCAGTATAAACCAGTTTGTCCCAGTACAAACCAGTCCCTCCCAGTATAAAGCAGTCCCTCCCAGTCCCATTTTGATCCCTGAAAATAGCATTTTTAACCCCAAAATTGCCATTTTTAATCTTAAAATTCCCATTTTTAACCCTAAAATCTCCATTTTTCACCCTAAAACTCCCGGGTTTTTTCCTCCCAGTCCCTCCCAGTCCCTCCCAGTTTGTCCCAGTTTCCCCCAGTCACCGGCAGACGCCGACCACCACGGCGTGGTCCCTCTCGTAGGGCTCCAGTGCCCTCCCAGTACAAACCAGTATAAACCAGTTCAGCCCAGTGCCCTTCTTAACCCCAAAATCCCCATTTTTAACCCCAAAATCCCCATTTTTAACCCTAAAACCCCAGGGTTTTTTGCTCCCAGTCCCTCCCAGTATAAACCAGTTTGTCCCAGTCCCCTCCCAGTTTATCCCAGTCCCTCCCAGTCCCATTTTTCATCCTAAAATCCCCATTTTTAACCCCAAAATTGCCATTTTTAACCCTAAAATCCCCATTTTTCGCCCTAAAACTCCCAGGTTTTTTTTCTCCCAGTTTGTCCCAGTCCCTCCCAGTATAAACCAATATAACCCAGTTTGTCCCAGTCCCATTTTCATTCCTGAAAATGTCATTTTTAACCCCAAAATTGCCATTTTTAACCCTAAAATCTCCATTTTTCGCTCTAAAACTCCCGGGTTTTTTGCTCCCAGTTGATCCCAGTCCCTCCCAGTATAAACCAGTTTATCCCAGTATAAACCAGTCCCATTTTGATCCCTGAAAATGTCATTTTTAACCCCAAAATCCCCATTTTTCACCCTAAAATCTCCATTTTTCGCCCTAAAACTCCTGGGTTTTTTCCTCCCAGTTTGTCCCAGTCCCTCCCAGTATAAACCAGTATAACCCAGTGCTTTCCAATCCCCTTTTTACTCCTAAAATTGCCACTTTTTAACCCTAAAATCTCCATTTTTCACCGTAAAACTCCTGGCTTTTTTCCTCCCAGTTTGTCCCAGTCCCTCCCAGTATAAACCAGTTTACCCCAGTATAAACCAGTCCCATTTTGATCCCTGAAAATATCATTTTTAACCCTAAAATCCCCATTTTTCACCCTAAAATCGCCGGTTTTTACCCTAAAACCCCCATTTTTTCTGCTCCCAGTGCCTCCCAGTATAACCCAGTTTGTCCCAGTCCCATTTTCATTTCTGAAAATGTCATTTTTTACCCTAAACTCCCCATTTTTAACCCGAAAATCCCCATTTTTCGCCCTAAAACTCCCGGGTTTTTTCCTCCCAGTTCATCCCAGTCCCTCCCAGTCCCATTTTTCATCCTAAAATCCCCATTTTTAACCCTAAAATCCCCATTTTTCACCCTAAAATCTCCATTTTTCATCCTAAAACTCCCGCGTTTTTTGCTCCCAGTCCCTCCCAGTATAAACCAGTCCCTCCCAGTATAAACCAGTCCCTCCCAGTATAAACCAGTATAACCCAGTGCTTTCCAATCCCCTTTTTACCCTTAAAAATGCCACTTTTTAACCCTAAAATCCCCATTTTTAACCCTAAAATTGCCATTTTTTACCCTAAAACTCCCGGGTTTTTTGCTCCCAGTTTGTCCCAGTCCCTCCCAGTATAAACCAGTATAACCCAGTCCCATTTTCATTTCCGAAATTGTCATTTTTAACCCTAAAATTGCCATTTTTAACCCTAAAATCTCCATTTTTTGCCCTAAAATCCCTGGTTTTTTTGCTCCCAGTTCATCCCAGTCCCTCCCAGTATAACCCAGTTTATCCCAGTCCCTCCCAGTTTATCCCAGTATAAACCAGTCCCATTTTGATCCCTGAAAATGACATTTTTAACCCCAAAATTGCCATTTTTAACCCTAAAATCCCCATTTTTCACCCTAAAACTCCCGGGTTTTTTCCTCCCAGTTTGTCCCAGTCCCTCCCAGTATAAACCAGTTTGTCCCAGTCCCATTTTCATTCCTGAAAATGTCACTTTTAACCCCAAAATCCCCATTTTTAACCCTAAAATCCCCATTTCTATCCCTAAAATCCGTGGTTTTCGCCCTAAAACTCCCGGGTTTTTTGCTCCCAGTTCCTCCCAGTATAAACCAGTTTGTCCCAGTCCCCTCCCAGTCCCATTTTGATCCCTGAAAATGACATTTTTAACCCCAAAATCCCCATTTTTAACCCTAAAATCTCCATTTTTCACCGTAAAACTCCTGGCTTTTTTCCTCCCAGTTTGTCCCAGTCCCTCCCAGTATAAACCAGTATAACCCAGTCCCATTTTGATCCCTGAAAATAGCATTTTTAACCCCAAAATTGCCATTTTTAACCCTAAAATCCCCATTTTTAACCCTAAAATCCCCATTTTTTGTCCTAAAACCCCCTTTTTTTTGCTCCCAGTCCATCCCAGTCCCTCCCAGTTCATCCCAGTCCCTCCCAGTATAAACCAGTTTGCTCCAGTCACCGGTAGACGCCGACCACCACGGCGTGGTCCCTCTCGTAGGGCTCCAGCGTCAGCTGCTCCTGCGGCTTCATCCTCTCGGCCGTCATCTTCCTCACCTCCCCCGCGAACACCGCCTCGGCCGGCGCCGTCGAGTCGATGCAGTTCGCCT
>NW_026624742.1:17989-23865 GCF_030028575.1 Malurus melanocephalus | reverse complement strand
CCAGTAAAAAGCAGTTAGAGACCAGTGAAAACCAGTTAGAGACCAGTTTGGACCGGTAAAAACCAGTAAAAACTAGTTAGAAACCGGTGTAAACCAGTTAGGAACCAGTTAGAACCAGTTAGGAACCAGTAAAAACCAGTTAGAGACCGGTCAAAACCAGTTAGGGACCAGTAAAAACCAGTTTGGACCAGTAAAAAACAGTAAAAACCCGTTAGAAAACAATGAATACCACTCAGAAACCAGTAAAAACCAGTTAGAAACTGATGAAAACCAGTTAGAGACCGGTCAAAACCAGTCAGGGACCAGTAAAAACCAGTTAGGGACCAGTTCAGACTAGTTAGAACCAGTTTGGACTGGTAAAAACCAGTAAAAAACAGTTAGAAACTGGTGAAAACCAGTTAGAGACCAGTGAAAACAAGTTAGAGACCGGTGAAAACAAGTTAGAGACCAGTAAAAACCAGTTAGGAACCAGTCAAAACCAGTTAGGGACCGGTCAAAACCAGTTAGAGACCGGTCAAAACCAGTTAGGAACCAGTAAAAACCAGTTAGGAACCGGTCAAAACCAGTTAGGGACCGGTCAAAACCAGTTAGGGACCGGTCAAAACCAGTTAGGGACCGGTCAAAACCAGTTAGGGACCGGTCAAAACCAGTTAGAGACCGGTCAAAACCAGTAAAAACCAATAAAAACCAGTTAGGAACCAGTAAAAACCAGTTAGGAACCAGTCAAAACCAGTTAGGAACCAGTCAAAACCAGTTAGGAACCAGTCAAAACCAGTTAGGAACCAGTTAGGAACCAGTTAGGACTGGTTAGAGACCAGTAAAAACCACTTAGAAACCAATGAAAACCAGTTATGGACCAGGAAAAACCAGTTAGAAACCAGTTAGGGACCAGTAAAAACCAGTCAGAGACCAGTAAAAGCCAGTTAGGAACCAGTCAAAACCAGTTAGAGACCGGTCAAAACCAGTTAGAGACCGGTCAAAACCAGTTAGAGACCGGTCAAAACCAGTTAGAGACCGGTCAAAACCAGTAAAAACCAGTTAGAAACCGGTTAGAGACCAGTTTGGACCGGTAAAAACCAGTAAAAACTAGTTAGAAACCAGTTAGAACCAGTTTGGAACAGTTAAAAACCAGTAAAAACCAGTCAGGAGCAGTCAGAAACCAGCAAAAACCAGTTTGGACCGGTTAGAAACCAGTGAAAACCAGTTAGAGACCGGTCAAAACCAGTTAGAAACCGGTGAAAACAAGTTAGAGACCGGTCAAAACCAGTCAGGGACCAGTAAAAACCAGTTAGAAACCAGTTTGGAGCAGTTTGGAGCAGTTAGAAACCAGTTTGGACCGGTTAGAAAACAGTAAAAACCAGTTAGAGACCCGTCAAAACCAGTTAGAGACCAGTCAAAACCAGTTAGAAACCAGTTAGAACCAGTTTGGAGCAGTCAGGAACCAGTTTGGACCAGCTAGAAACCAGTAAAAACCAGTTCGGACCGGTTAGAGACCAGTAAAAAACAGTTTGGACTGGTTAGGAACCAGTAAAAACCAGTTCGGACCAGTTAAAACCAGTTAGGGACTGGTGAAAACCAGTTAGGGACCGGTCAAAACCAGTCAAAACCAGTAAAAACCAGTTAGGGACCAGTTCAGACCAGTTAGAACCAGTTTGGACTGGTAAAAACCAGTAGAAAACAGTTAGAAACTGGGGAAAACCAGTTAAAAACCGGTCAAAACCAGTTAAAAACGGCTGAAAACCAGTTAGGAACCAGTGAAACCAGTTAGGGACAGGTCAAAACCAGTCAAAACCAGTAAAAACCAGTTAGAGACCGGTGAAAACCAGTTAGGGACCG
The DNA here is from genome assembly GCF_030028575.1 of Malurus melanocephalus. Classification (NCBI taxonomy): domain Eukaryota; kingdom Metazoa; phylum Chordata; class Aves; order Passeriformes; family Maluridae; genus Malurus; species Malurus melanocephalus. The sequence goes on along the minus strand of NW_026624742.1, from coordinate 22,029 downwards.
GTCAAAACCAGTTAGAGACCGGTCAAAACCAGTAAAAACCAGTTAGGAACCAGACAAAACCAGTTAGGGACCGGTCAAAACCAGTTAGGGACCGGTTAGAAACCAGTCTAAACCAGTAAAAACCAGTTAGAAACCAGTGAAAACCAGTTAGAGACCAGTCAAAACCAGTTAGAGACCAGTAAAAAATGGCTAGGAACCAGGAAAAACCAGTTAGAAACCAGTTAGGGACCAGGAAAAACCAGTTAGAGACCGGTTAAAACCAGTTAGGAACCGGTGAAAACCAGTTTGGAACCAGTTAGAACCAGTTTGGAGCAGTTAACAACCAGTTAGAACCAGGAAAAAAAGAGTTAGAAACCAGTTTGGACCAGTTAGAAACCAGTAAAAACCAGTCAGGAACCAGTTAGAACCGGTTTGGAGCAGTTAAAGACCAGTTTGGACTGGTTAGAAACCAGTAAAAACCAGTTAGGGACCGGTGAAAACCAGTTAGAAACCGGTGAAAACCAGTTAGAGACCGGTCAAAACCAGTAAAAACCAGTTAGAAACCGGTGAAAACCAGTTAGGGACCAGTTAGAACTAGTTTGGACCGGTCAAAACCAGTTAGAGACCGGTCAAAACCAGTTAGAGACTGGTCAAAACCAGTTAGAGACCAGTAAAAACCAGTTAGAGACCAGTTTGCACCAGTATAAAGCAGTTAGAGACCAGTTTGGACCAATTAGAAACCAGTAAAAACCAGTTAGGATCAGTTAGAAAGCAGTAAAAACCAGTTAGGAGCCAGTTAGAACCAGTTTGGAGCAGTTAAAGACCAGTTTGGACTGGTTAGAAACCAGTTTGGAACGGTTAGGAACCAGTAAAAACCAGTTAGGAACCGGTGAAAACCAGTTAGAGACCGGTGAAAACCAGTTAGAGACCGGTCAAAACCAGTTAGAGACCGGTCAAAACCAGTTAGGGACCGGTCAAAACCAGTTAGGAACCAGTCAAAACCAGTTAGAGACCAGTAAAAACCAGTTTGGACCGGTTAGAAAGCAGTAAAAACCAGTTACAAACCGGTGAAAACCAGTTAGGAACCAGTCAAAACCAGTTTGGAGCAGTTAAAGACCAGTAAAAACCAGTTAGAAACTGGTAAAACCCAGTAAAAACCAGTAAAACCAGTTAGAAACCAGTAAAAACCAGTTAGAATGGATTAAAAACCAGTTTGGACCAGTTAGAACCAGTTTGGACCAGTTACAAACCAGTTTGGACCAGTTAAAAACCAGTTAGAACCAGTTTAAAGTGGTTAGAACCAGGAAAAACCAGTTAGAAACCAGTTTGGAGGAGTTAAAAACCAGTTTGAACTGATTAAAAACCAGTTAGAGACCAGATTGGACCAGTTAGGATCCGGTAAAAACCAGTTAGGAACCAGTTTGGACCAGTCAGGAACTGGTAAAAACCAGTTAGAGCTGGTTAAAAACCAGTTTGAACCAGTTAAAACCAGTCCTAACCAGTAAAAAAAAAAAATCACTTTATGCTGATCCATACTGGTTTAAACTGGTTTATATTGGTTTGTACTGGTTTATATTGATCTATACTGGTCTATACTGGTTTATACTGGTCTATACTGATTTATACTAGTTTATACTGGTTTATACTGGTTTAAACTGGTTTCAACTGGTCCATACTAGTCTATACTGGTTTAAACGGGTTTATACTGGTTTATACTAGTCTATACTGATTTATACTAGTTTATACTGGTCCATACTGGTCTAAACTGGTTTATACTGGTCCATACTGGTCCATACTGGTTTATACTGGTCCATACTGGTTTATACTGGTCTATACTGGCCCATACTGGTCCATACTGGTTTATACTGGTCCATACTGGTCTGTACTGGTCCATACTGGTTTATACTGGTCTATACTGGCCCATACTGGTCTATACTGGTTTATACTGGTTTGTACTGGTCTATACTGGCCCATACTGGTCTATACTGGTCTATACTGGTCTGTACTGGTCTATACTGGTCTGTACTGGTCTATACTGGTTTATACTGGTCCATACTGGTCCATACTGGTCTATACTGGTCTGTACTGGTCCATACTGGTCCATACTGGTTTCCATACCTTGATGGAGATGAGGAAGTGCCCCCCGCAGCGCAGGAAGTGATGGGAGTGCAGGGTCTGTACTGGTTTGTACTGGTCTGTACTGGTTTATACTGGTCCATACTGGTCCATACTGGTCCATACTGGTCCATACTGGTTTATACTGGTCCATACTGGTCCATACTGGTTTATACTGGTCCATACTGGTCCATACTGGTCCATACTGGTTTATACTGGTTCATACTGGTTTATACTGGTTTCCATACCTTGATGGAGATGAGGAAGTGCCCCCCGCAGCGCAGGAAGTGATGCGCGTTCAGGGCCTGTACTGGTTTATACTGGTCTATACTGGTTTATACTGGTCCATACTGGTTTATACTGGTTTATACCGATCTATACTGGTCCATACTGGTCTATACTGGTCCATACTGGTTTCCATACCTTGATGGAGATGAGGAAGTGCCCCCCGCAGCGCAGGAAGTGATGGGAGTGCAGGGTCTGTACTGGTTTATACTGGTTTATACTGGTCTATATTAATCTATACTGGTCTATATTGGTCTATACTGGTTTATAGTGGTCCATACTGGTTTATCCTGGTCTATACTGGTCCATACTGGTCTATACTGGTTTATAGTGGTCTATAGTGGTCTGTACTGGTCCATACTGGTCTATACTGGTCCATACTGGTTTCCATACCTTGATGGAGATGAGGAAGTGCCCCCCGCAGCGCAGGAAGTGATGCGCGTTCAGGGTTTATACTGGTCTATACTGGTTTATACCGATCTATACTGGTCCATACTGGTCTATACTGGTTTGTACTGGTCCATACTGGTCCATACTGGTTTCCATACCTTGATGGAGATGAGGAAGTGCCCCCCGCAGCGCAGGAAGTGATGCGCGTTCAGGGCCACGATCCGGGTCTGGTCCGGTTGTGCAACGTCAGCAAAAATCACGTCCACCATGCCTGGGGGGAGGGGCGTTATCAGAAAAAAAAAAAAATCCAAAAATTATCACAAAATCCCCAAAAAAATATTTCCAAAAAATATCCCTCAAAATCCCTCAAGAAATCCCCAAAATCAAAAAAATATTCCCCCAAAATCCAAAAAAAATTTGAAAAAAATTCTCAAAATCCCTCAAAAAATTCCCCCCAAAAATCTGCCAAAAATACCCAAAAAATCACCCCAAATCCTCAAAAATATTCCTCAAAAAATTCCCCCAAAATCCACCAAAATCCTGGAAAAATCCCCCCAAAAAAATCTCCCCAAAAAATTCCTCAAAATTCTCTCGAAATTCCAAATGGGATAATCCCAGAACCTTCAAAGTTTCCAGAACATTCTCCAGAACCTCCAAAACTCACCCAAAACATCAAAAACCTCTCGAGAACCTTCAAACCTTCACCAGATCCTCCAAGCCTTTTCCAGAACCTCCAAAAGTTCCAGAACTTTCTCCAAAACCTCCAGACCCTCCAAAGCTCCTCAAAATATCCCAAAACCTTCTTGAGAACCTCCAGACCTTCTCCAAACCTCTCCAGAACCACTGAAACATCTGCAGAACCTTCTACAAAACCTCCAAACTTCCAGAACCTTCTCCAGAACCATTGAAACATCTCCAAACCTCCTCCAGACCCTCCAAACCTCCAGAATCTTCTCCAGAACCGCTGAGACACCTCCAGAACCGCTGAGACACCTCCAGAACCGCTGAGACACCTCCAGAACCTTCTCCAGAACTGCTGAAACATCTCCAGAACCTCCAAATTTTCTCCAGAGCCTCCAAACCTCCTCAAAATTTCCCAAAACCTTCTCAAGATCCTCCAAACCTTCTCCAGAACCACTGAAACATCTCCAGAACCTTCTCCAAGACCTCCAAACCTTCTCCAGAACCTTCTCCAGAACCCTTGAAACATCTGCAGAACCTTTTCCAGAACCTTCTCCAGACCCTCCAGAACCTTCTCCAAAACCTCCAAA
>NW_026624742.1:14715-17057 GCF_030028575.1 Malurus melanocephalus | reverse complement strand
ACCGGCACCACGTTCGTTCTCCGTTTGGCCACGTTGAGCAGGTCCCGGCCCGAGCGGTGCGAGAACTCCACGGCGTAGACCACGCCCTCCTGGGCAGCAAGGGGCAGTGACGGTCAGTGATGGTCATTAATGGTCATCAAAGGTCATTAATGGTCATCAATGGTCAGCAAAGGTCGTTAACGGTCATCAAGGGTCACCAAAGGTCATCAAGGGTCAGGAAAGGTCATTAATGGTCATCAAAGGTCATAAAGGCCATCAAGGGTCATTAGCGGCCATCAAGGGTCATTAGCGGTCATCAAGGGTCAGCAAAGGTCATTAACAGTCATCAAGGGTCAATAATGGTCACCAAGGGTCTGCGAAGTTCATTAATGGCCATCAAGGGTCATTAACGGTCATCACGGGTCAGCAAAGGTCACCAAGGGTCATTAATGGTCATTAACAGTCATCAAGGTTCATTAATGGTCACCAAGGGTCATTAATGGTCAGCAAGGGTCATTAATGGTCAGCAAGGGTCATTAATGGTCATCAAGGGTCATTAATGGTCATCAAGGGTCATTAACGGTCATCAAGGGTCAGCAGAGGTCATTAATGGTCATCAAGAGTCAGCAAAGGTCATGAACAATCATCAAGAGTCATTAATGGTCACCAACGGTCATTAATGGTCATCAAGGGTCATTAATGGTCACCAAGGGTTATTAATGGTCACCAAGGGTTATTAATGGTCACCAAGGGTAAGCAAAGGTCATTCACAGTCATCAAGGGTCATTAATGGTCATCAAGGGTCATTAACGGTCATCAAGAATCAGCAATGGTCATTAATGGTCATCAAGGGTCATTAACGGTCATCAAGAATCAGCAATAGTCATTAATGGTCATCAAGGGTCATTAACGGTCATCAAGGGTCATTAATGGTCATCAAGGGTCATTAACGGTCATCAAGGGTCATTAATGGTCATCAAGGGTCAGCAAAGGTCATTAATGGTTATCAAGGGCCATTAATGGTCAGCAAAGCACATTAATGGCCATCAAGGGTCATTAATGGTCATCAAGGGTCAGTGAAGGTCATTAACGATCATCAAGGGTCGTTAACGGTCATCAAGGGTCATTAATGGTCATCAAGGGTCAACAAACATCATTAACGGTCACCAAGGGTCAGCAAAGGTCATTAACGGTCATCAAGGGTCATTAATGGCCATCAGGAGTCATTAATGGTCATCAAGGGTCATTAATGGTCATCAAGGGTCAGCAAAGGTCATTAATGGTCATCAAAGGTCATCAAGGGTCATTAATGGTCATCAAGGGCCATTAACAGTCATCAAGGGTCAGCAAAAGTCATTAATGATCAGCTAAGATCATTAATGGTCATCAAGGGTCATTAACGGTCATCAAGGGTCATCAAGGGTAGTTAATGGTCATCAAGGGTCAGCAAAAGTCATTAATGATCAGCAAAGGTCATTAACGGTCATCAAGGGTCATTAATGGTCATCAAGGGTCATTAACGGTCATCAAGGGTCATTAATGGTCATTAATGGTCAGCAAAGGTCATTAACGATCATTGAGTGTCATTAATGGTCATTAAGAGTCATCAAGGGTCATCAAAGGTCATCAAAGGTCATCAAGGGTAATTAATGGTCATCAAAGGTCAGCAAAAGTCATTAATGATCAGCAAAGGTCATTAATGGTCATCAAGGGTCATTAGTGGTCATCAAGGATCATTAATGGTCATCAAGGGTCATTAATAGTCAGCAAAGGTCATTAACGATCATTGAGTGTCATTAACAGTCATCAAGGGTCAGCAAATGTCGTTAATGGTCATCAAGGGTCAGCAAAGGTCATTAAGGGTCACCAAGGGTCATTAATGGTGACCACAGGTCAGCAAAGGTCACCAAGGGTCATCAAGGATCATTAATGGTCATCAATGGTCAGCAAAGGTCCTTAACAGTCATCAAGGGTCAGCAAAGGTCATTAACCGTCATTAAAGTTCATCAGGCCTCATCCCCAGGTGTATCCCATGATGCTCTGGTGTGTGACACATGTCCCCAGGTGTATCCATGATCCCCAGGTGTGTGTCACCTGTCCCCAGGTGTATCCCAGGTGTGTCCCTCACCTGTCCCACGATGTCGGACACGTGGCTGACCGTTGTCCCCGATGCTGCCCCCATGTGACACTGTGTGTTACCTGTCCCCAGGTGTATCTCAGGTGTATCCCATGATGCTCAGGTGTATCCCATGATGCTCAGGTGTATCTCAGGTGTATCCCATGATCCCCAGGTGTATCTCAGGTGTGTCCCAGGTGTATCCCATGATGCTCAGGTGTATCTCAGGTGTGTCACCTGTCCCCAG
>NW_026624742.1:11297-13010 GCF_030028575.1 Malurus melanocephalus | reverse complement strand
TATAAACCAGTATAACCCAGTGCCCCATTTCTCCACAAAATTCACATTTTTACCCCTAAAATCGCAATTTTTACCCCTAAAATCCCCATTTTTTCCCCCAAAACCATTGGGTTTTTTGCTCCCAGTCCCTCCCAGTTCATCCCAGTATAAACCAGTACAAACCAGTGCCCCATTTCTCCACAAAATTCACATTTTTCCCCCTAAAATCCCCATTTTTCACCCCAAAACCGCCGGGTTTTTTTCTCCCAGTCCATCCCAGTATAAACCAGTCCCTCATTTCTCCAGAAAATTCACATTTTTCCCCCTAAAATCCCCATTTTTCACCCCAAAACTGCCGGGTTTTTTACCCCCAGCCCCTCCCAGTCGCTCCCAGTATAAACCAGTATAACCCAGTATAAACCAGTCCCCGTTTCTCCACAAAATTCACATTTTTACCCCTAAAATCCCCATTTTTTACCGTAAAATCCCCATATTTTACCCCAAAACCGCCGGGTTTTTTGCTCCCAGCCCCTCCCAGTATAAACCAGTATAACCCAGTATAACCCAGTACAAACCAGTCTACTTTTTTGCCCTAAAATCCCCATTTTTGTCTCTAAAATTCCCATTTTTACCTCTAAAATCCCCATTTTTGCACCTAAAATCCCCATTTTTCATTCCAAAACCACCGGGTTTTTTGCTCCCAGCCCCTCCCAGTATAAACCAGTATAACCCAGTATAAACCAGTCCCCATTTCTCCATAAAATTCACATTTTTCACCCAAAAATCCTCACTTTTACCCCTAAATCTCCAATTTTTACCCCTAAAATCCCCATTTCTCAGCCCAAAACCGCCGGGTTTTTTGCTCCCAGTCCCTCCCAGTTCATCCCAGTATAACCCAGTATAAACCAGTCCCCATTTCTCCATAAAATTCACACTTTTCACTCTAAAATCCCCACTTTCACCCCTAAAATCCCCATTTTTCACCCCAAAACCGCCGCATTTTTTGCTCCCAGCCCCTCCCAGTATAAACCAGTATAAACCAGTATAACCCAGTATAAACCAGTCCCCGTTTCTCCATAAAATTCACATTTTTCACCCTAAATCTCCCATTTTTACCCTTAAAATCCTCCATTTTTACCCCTAAAATCCTCATTTTTTCCCCTAAAACCTCCGGGTTTTTTGCTCCCAGCCCCTCCCAGCCCCTCCCAGTTTGTCCCAGTATAAACCAGTACATCCCAGTATAACCCAGTTTTGGCAGTACCTCGACGCTGATGCGTTTCTCGCCGTACACCGACTCCCCCGGCACCAGGTTCCGCGTCACCAGAGCGTCCTCGCGCCCGCGGCAGATGAACACACCTGCGACAGGTCCCGTCCCAGTTCACACCAGTATAGCCCAGTATGCCCAGTTACCATCCCAGTTCATCCCAGTATAGCCCAGTTCCCATCCCAGTTCATCCCAGTATAGCCCAGTAACCCTTCCCAGTCCATCCCAGTATAGCCCAGTATGCCCAGTTCCCATCCCAGTATAGCCCAGTATGCCCAGTTCCCATCCCAGTTCACACCAGTATAGCCCAGTATGCCCAATTCCCATTCCCAGTCCATCCTAGTATATCCCAGTTACCATCCCAGTTCATCCCAGTATAGCCCAGTATGCCCAGTTACCCCTCCCAGTTCATCCCAGTATGCCCAGTTCCCATCCCAGTATAGCCCAGTATGCCCAGTTACCATCCCAGT
>NW_026624742.1:7215-8633 GCF_030028575.1 Malurus melanocephalus | reverse complement strand
CCCCATTCCCAGTATATCCCAGTATATCCCAGTATCCCCAGTTACCCTCGTGCCGATGCGGCTCCACCGTCACTTTTTTCCCGCCTTTGAAGCCGCCGCGGGCCCCGCCCCTGGCCCCGCCCCCTCGGCCTCGGCCACGCCCCCTGGGGCCGCCGCGGGCCCCGCCCCCTCCGCGGGCCACGCCCCCTCCTCTGGCCCCGCCCCCTCCGCGGGGGCTGAAACCGGAACCTGCGGGGGAAACTGGGTTAGACTGGGATAAACTGGGAGATACTGGGAATGGACTGGGATGGACTGGGAGAGGAAACTGGGGATACTGGGATGGACTGGGAATGGACTGGGATGGACTGGAAGAGACTGGGAATGGACTGGGAATGGGGGAAACTGGGTTAGACTGGGAGATACTGGGATAAACTGGGATAAACTGGGAATGGGGACTGGGGGATACTGGGACGGACTGGGAGAGACTGGGAATGGACTGGGAATGGGGAAACTGGGTTAGACTGGGATGGACTGGGAGAGACTGGGATGGACTGGGATGGACTGGGATGGACTGGGATGGACTGGGAGAGACTGGGATGGACTGGGATGGACTGGGAGAGACTGGGAGAGACTGGGATGGACTGGGAGAGACTGGGATATACTGGGATGGACTGGGGGAACTGGGATGGACTGGGAGATACTGGGAATGGACTGGGATGGACTGGGATGGACTGGGAGATACTGGGTTAGACTGGGATGGACTGGGAATGGGGGACTGGGGGATTCTGGGTTAGACTGGGATGGACTGGGAGAGACTGGGAATGGACTGGGAGGGACTGGGAGTGACTGGGAATGGGGAAATGGGGAAACTGGGTTAGACTGGGAGATACTGGGAGAGACTGGGAATGGACTGGGATGGACTGGGAGAGACTGGGAGAGACTGGGAATGGGGAAATGGGGATACTGGGGAAACTGGGAGATACTGGGTTATACTGGGAATGGAGAAATGGGGGAACTGGGTTAGACTGGGATATACTGGGAGAGACTGGGAATGGACTAGGGATACTGGGAGGGACTGGGATATACTGGGAATGGGGACTGGGGGAACTGGGAAGGGGGATTGGGGAAACTGGGAGGGACTGGGAGGGACTAGGATGGACCGGGATGGACTGGGAATGGGAACTGGGTTAGACTGGGAGATACTGGGATAAACTGGATATGGGGACTGGGGGTACTGGGATGGACTGGGAGAGACTAGGAATGGGGATACTGGGATGGACTGGGATGGGGAAATGGGGAAACTGGGATGGACTGGGAGAGGAAACTGGGGAAACTGGGTTAGACTGGGATATACTGGGAGAGACTGGGATGAGGAAAATGGGAAACTGGGATAAACTGGGAGGGACTGGGAATGGGGAAACTGGGATAGATTGGGATAT
>NW_026624742.1:2939-4314 GCF_030028575.1 Malurus melanocephalus | reverse complement strand
TGGGGGTTACTGGGATGAACTGGGATGAACTGGGATGAACTGGGATGAACTGGGATGAACTGGGATGAACTGGGATGGACTGGGATGGACTGGGATGGACTGGGATGAACTGGGATGAACTGGGATGAACTGGGATGGACTGGGATGAACTGGGATGAACTGGGATGGACTGGGATGAACTGGGATGGACTGGGAAGGGATTGGGATGGACTGGGGGTTACTGGGATGAACTGGGATGGACTGGGATGGACTGGGAAGGGATTGGGATCGATTGGGGGTTACTGGGATGAACTGGGAAGGAACTGGGGGGGAACTGATGGTAACTGGGATGAACTAGGAGGGGATTGAGGTATTACTGGGATGAACTGGGAGCACTGGGAGTGGACTGGGATGAACTGGGTTATACTGGGAGGGGACTGGGATGGACTGGAAGGGGACTGAGGCGTTGCTGGGATGAAATGGGAGCACTGGGATGTACTGGGAGGGGACTGGGTGAAACTGGGAGGGGTCACTGGGGGTTACTGGGATGGACTGGGAGCACTGGGAGGGGTCACTGGGATGAACTGGGATGAATTGTGAGGGGACTGGGGGGAACTGGAAGGGGTCACTGGGAGCACTGGGAGTGGACTGGGATGAACTGGGGGAAACTGGGAGAGGTCGCTGAGGGTGGCTGGGGTGAACTGGGAGGGATCTGCGATAGACTGGGATGGACTGGGAAGGAGTGGGGGGTTACTGGGATGGACTGGGATGGACTGGGAGGCAGCTGGGAGGGACTGAGGGTAACTGGGATGAACTGGGAGCGGACTGGGATGGACTGGGAGCACTGGGAGGGAGCTGGGATGAACTGGGAGGGGACTGGGGGGAACTGGAAGGGGTCACTGGGGGTTACTGGGATGGACTGGGAGCACTGGGATGGACTGGGATGAACTGGGGGAAACTGGGAGAGGTCGCTGAGGGTGACTGGGATGAACTGGGAGTACTGGGAGGCAGCTGGGAGGGACTGAGGGTAACTGGGATGGACTGGGGGGTTACTGGGATTAACTGGGAGGGAGCGGGGGGCACTGGGACATTACTGGGATGAGCTCGGGGCTTACTGGGATGGACTGGGAGTGACTGGGATGGACTGGGAGTGACTGGGATGGACTGGGAGGGATCTGGGCGATTACTGGGATGAACTGGGAGAGGTCACTGAGGGTTACTGGGATGGACTGGGAGGGATCAGAGGGGGTACTGGGGTGTATTGGGATGAACTGGGAAGAAACTGGGATGGACTTGGGGGAACTGGGATGGACTGGGATTAACTGGGAGGAACTGGGATAGACTGGGAAGGGATTGGGGGAAGTGGGATGGACTGGGGGGAACTGGGAGCACTGGG
>NW_026624742.1:0-1802 GCF_030028575.1 Malurus melanocephalus | reverse complement strand
TTTGTTTTAATTTTTAATTTATTCCCATTTTTCTCATTTCCAATGTGGGGTTAATTAACCCTGGGAGGCTTAATTAGGTTCAGGATGGTCTTAATTAATCCTTAGAGATGTTAATTAATTAATACAGTGTTAATTAACAGCATTAATTAACTCCCAATTTCCTGTTTTGCCTCCTTTTCTCCTTTTTTATTCTTTTATTTTTTATTYCYATYTGGRATTAATCAACTCAGGGTGGGATTAATTAATTCAGGGTGGCTTAATTAACCTCATGAGGGTCTTAATTAACTTTCTGTAATGCTGATTAATTAATGAGGCATTAATTAATATAATTAATTATCCTTTTAATGCTTTATTTTCATTCTTTTTGCTGTTAGGCTGGGATTAGTTTATCCTTTAATTAATTATGAATTAATTATGAATTAATTATGAATTAATTATGAATTAATTAAAAATTAATTATAATTTAATTATGAATTAATTATAAAATAATTATAAATTAATTATAAATTAATTATAAATTATTTGTTCCTAAGGCTATATTGTTATAACTATTAGGCTAAGCCTATTAATTAATACCATTTGTATTTTAATTAATATCATAATTAATATTATAATTAGTGTTTTAATTATTATTATAATGCTATAATTAATATTTTTATTATTCTGGTTATGATTGTTTTCATAATTATTATTATAATTATAATTATTCCCATTAATTTCTAATTAATTCTCTATCTTTCTAATATATTAAATTAGGCATCAATTAATTTTCTAATTAATTAATTACCCATTAATTATTCCAATTAACGAACTTTCCCCTGTAAAACTCCCCAAAAACGGCCCCAAAATCTTCATTTTTTTGGCAATTAACGCCCTTTAACCCCAATTAATCAGCGCAGGGGGGTCATTAAGGCTCTGTGGGGGATGATTAATGATGGGAGGTGTTAATTAATGTTGTTAATTAGGTTAATTAGCGATGGCTGAGGACATGAAGAGCAAACTGGGCCGGTACAAAACGGCACCGTTCGACAGCCGCTTCCCCAACCAGAACCAGACCCGCAACTGCTGGCAGAACTACCTGGGTAAAGCATGAAAAAAACCCAAAAACAGCCCAAAATACCCCAAAAATCAGCTGGGAACCCCAAAATTATAAAAACAACCCCAGAATCTGCAAATTTAAAAAAAAACCCCAAAATTTGGAGTGGTTTTTACCCAGAATTGACTGGGGTAGACCTGGTGTCCCAATACCTGGGTAAAACCCCAAAAATACCCCCAAAACAGCCCAAAATACCCCAAAAACAGCCCAAAATACCCCAAAAATGATCTGGGGAGGTTGGAAAACCCCAAAATTGAAAAAAGGACCAAAAAAGCCCCCCAAAATTTCAAAAAAAACCCCAAAATTTCTGATAAAATCCCAAAATTTTCAGTGATTTTCAACCAAAATTGACTGAGGTAGACCAGGGTAAAACCCCGAAAATACCCCAAAATACCCCAAAAATCATGTGGGAACCCCAAAAAATGATTTGGGCACCCCAAAAAACCCCAAAATTAAAAAAAAAACCCAAAAGTTTCTGATAAAATTCCAAAATTTTGTGGGGTTTTCACCCAGAATTGACAGGGGTAAACCTGGTGTCCCAATACCTGGGTAAAACCCCAAAAAATCCCCAAAAGCACCCCAAAAACACCCCAAAATGCCCCAAAAATAATCTGGGAACCCCAAAAACCCCAAAATTGAAAAAAGGACCAAAAAAATTCCCAAAATTAAAAAAAAAATCCACAAAAAAATGCCAAATTTGGACAAT
>NW_026624741.1:29109-33244 GCF_030028575.1 Malurus melanocephalus | reverse complement strand
GACAGCCAGCCGGCCCTGTCCCAGGGCTGCCCATCCCAGAGCAGCCATCAGAGAGGTTCCCACAGCAGAGCCCTGCACACACATCCCCTGTTGGCATGCAGGTCCCAGCACCCGAAGGGAAATGTCATTAACCCTGCCAATGTCTGCGTTCTCACCTCACTGACTGATTGAACACTGGCATAACCACCCTGAGAGTACCTTCYAGACCATCACTAAAGCAGTTTACACATCCTAAGAGGACATGCTGAGGGTTTTGCTCCCTGCAATACACGGAGCTGTCRCTCTGAACACTCACAGGCAGCACAGAACTGCAGCACAGGAGCAAGAGGAGGACTGGCCATCACCTCTGACAACCTCAAACACATTTTGAGCTGCATTCTGATAGCACCAAATAGAAACACTGTAGAGCAGAGTCTGCTCAGAGAGAAGTCTGCACCTGCATTAGCATTTCCAGGGTGCAGCCACCACTGCAGAAACAGCCCTGCCCTGGGACTCAGCCCCAGAATGTGAGAGCAGGCYATCAGCTCTCATCCCCACCAACATCAGCCTGCCAAAATCCAAAGAAAGGCTCAGATCTTCTCCAAAGCCCATTAGACTTCATACAATTACACCCCCAAAACCAACCTTTTTAAGCAACACAGATAGTGGCTGGGAACTGTCAGAATTTGCCCCAACCAAAGCCACTCTGAGGAAAGTTGCTGGTGAAGACTAAGAAGGGCTGAGCTGATCTAACTCTGAGGCATTACTRACTCTCCAAAGCTGGTGAGGTAATCAATGTCCAGCACTTCTAACACCAGAGTGAAATGGTGTTTGAGAGTGACTGAGGGAAAAATGGGAATAAAGCCAGGGAAAGATTGCATTTTACTGTGGAAAAGCCCATTGTGATCATTCCTCAGCACCTCTTATTCCAGCCAAAATGTACAAGGTGCACTGGCTCTCATTTGCACTATAAATTCAGCAACTCTTCCAGTTTCCAGATGAATTTTAATTGCATCACATGCAATGGATTTCACAGGAGACATCTACAACAATTTCTTTTGTGCTCCCACTTTCACAAACATTAAACAAGCAAACACTAACACTTATTTCCTTCCAGCTGCAAACAGAACTGATTTTTACCTGTGCTTTTTCCCAGATCCATTCACAGCACCCCATCCACCCACAGCTTCATGCTGCAACTCCACATTCCAGCCTTTCCTTGCCTCCAAGCAAATGCCCTGTACTCATATCTCCATCTCATCAAAACTCTGAGAAATACCAAATCTTCATGAAAATCTGTCTTTTGGTTAAGTAAACAAAAAACCTAACCAAAACATACAGATTAAAATTCACCTGAGCCCAAAAGAAGCAACTAAAATTCACTCAGGATCTCTGAGATGATTTGAATTATCTTCTCCCTGCTACCAACATTGSTGGTAAGGATGATCTGTGGTTAACTCAGAACTTCCAGAACAAAGAGATTGCATAAACCAAGTGTTTCTAGAAGATCCAAATGTACTGGAAACCTGCAGTTTATACACAACCACGCTCATACAGGAGGAGGAGGAGGAAGGGGAGTTTCTCTCTGTTTTCCTCTGCWCTCCAAAGTCACTCTGGTCTCTGAATAAACCCCAGCTCTCACCCCACAAGTGCTGCACGTACCTGGATGTATCGCAAGGCACTCCTGAGGACGCTGAGGTTTGAGGTCTTCTTGTCATCTACGTTGGGGATGTTGCGCTTTAASGTCTCAAAGCACTCTTTCAAATGTGCACGTCTAAAGAAAACACAGGTGGGTYATCAGCTCATAGGACACACACCAGAAAGCAATTCCACAGAGGGGAGAGCTTATTTGGGGCCCTAATCCAGCAAAGCACCTGTGATAGCAGCCCTCCCAGCACAGCATTCACAGCTGAGACCTGGATTCYATCCCAGCTCTGTTAAGAACACTGGGCAGCCTTAAATGAAATATCTCATCTCCCTGTGCTGGTACTTCCATTGTCACCATACTTCCAATTTAGGCTTGTAAGAGTTTAGGTTCAGAAATGGATGTTAATTCCATATTCACACTGCAAMGAYCTTTAATTTTGGGTCAGAAAYSGATGTTTATTCCATATTCACACTGCAAMGAYCTTTAATTTTGGGTCAGAAATGGATGTTTATTCCATATTCACACTRGAAAGACCTTTAATTTTGGATCAGAAATTGATGTTTATTCCATATTCACACTGCAAMGAYCTTTAATTTTGGGTATTTCGCTCCTTTTAAACCAAAACAGAGTCACACTGTTATTGCTTTGCAGGATCAGGGCTTTGCAGGGGGTTGGGACTCAATGGTGCAGGTAAACAGAACACACTGGGAAGCAAGAAATGCAGAAAAGAGCTATAAGAAAGCAAAGCAACACTSCAAGATTCAGGAAAAGTCACTAAGAATTTTGTTCAGGTTATTYGTTTAAAAAACAAACAAACAAAAACCCGCCAAAGCCAAACAAATATTGACAGACAATAGGTCAAAAAAAAAGAAGAGGGGAATTACAATTAAAACACCCAAACCCCCGTCTTTCTACGCACCTGTTCTTCTCCAATTTATTATGTACTTCCCTGGTCCCAACCCTGYAACCCAAACAGAACAAAGATCAGCTCAGTGTCAGGTTGAAAACTCCTGCATTGCACCTGCAGCAGTGTGTGCATTGAGAGACAGATCAAGATTCAAAAGCAGCAGAGGTGTTCAGATATTAYTGGTTTAACACTAAGTACAGATGAATTTCTGTTTCAAGATAAACTCCATATTTCACATGTGCATCAGATGAACTAAGCATTGTGCACATAATGCACTTAAGATACAAACAGGTGTGATATGTGTGTGCATATCCACATATCTACATACAACTTCACAAAATGTGGAGTTTAAATATTTGCACAGTCCCACAGACTCCAGATTTTGACCTGGTTCTGATCTAGACCTACACTCCTGTGGGACAAGGTTTGTGCAGTTTCAAATTGAACAATTTGAACTGCAATTTTTGATTGGGCAGACACTTCCAACTGCTTTGGGTTTTTACTGTGCCTGAAACAACACAATGCAGGATAAACATGGAATGAAGCAACACAGGAATCCTCCAGTCACTGCTCAAGGAAGAACCAGAGGGAGTTTCTGGTTTTGGGGTTTGAGTCTGCCCACTCTCCGAATCAGGAGTATTTTTAGGAAAAGCCAAACAAATACATGTTATCTCAGTGTTTTAGCTACAGCAGTGATAAGGTAAATTAGCAGACATGGAGATTTCAAGTATTTTTCATACACTGTGACTGAAAATACAGGACATTGAGGTAATGATATTTAATAAATTGTCACAAGTATTTGACAACATTTTCCCACAAAACATTTACAGGCTGAAAYGTGTTGTGGGAACTTTTCAGGAGCAGTTTGTGGGTGCACCTGCAGCCCCCCCACTGTCCCCACAGTCAAACTTGTGCAGCCTGTCCTTCCTGGTACCCCATGGCAGCAGAAACCTCCTCCACAACCCCCTGAACCCACACACATCAGTGACAGGGTCTCTTGGTTAGTGCACACACTGACAGTGTTTTTTACAGACAGGCTCTGAAAATCCCAGTTTCCCTCAGAGGAATTACAATGGCTTTTTACCAAAGCCTTTACCTTCACAAACTCCTACCTGATTATTTCAGCTCTTTCCTTCTATGCATTTTGGGATCTCTACATCACAGTGGACACTATGAACTCTTTTTCTGCCCACTACACATCTCCTCCAGCCCCACAAGATTTGCACACCATCATCTCCAACACCACTGCCAGGAGTCAAACCCCTGCTGCAGGCAGACAGCACAGCCAGGAGGGAAGACTGAATGGATCCAGGTCAYTCATATCCCGGCCCCCCWCAACCCTAATCCCGGCCCCATATCCMGCTCCTCCTAACCCTAATTCCGGCCCCCTGTTCCATCCCCTGTAACCCTAATCCTAACCCAATACCCTGCCCCCTTAACCCTAATCCCGGCCCCATATAGGGTAAGGGGGGCTGGGATATAGGGCCGAGATTAGGGTTAGGGGTGACGGGATATGGGGCCGGGATTAGGGTTGGGGGGGGCAGGATATGGAGCCACGATTAGGGATTTGGGGGGTGGGATGTGGGGCCAGGATTAGGGTT
>NW_026624741.1:23049-28722 GCF_030028575.1 Malurus melanocephalus | reverse complement strand
AAGAAGGGAATGGTTTCTTCTCCCTGTCCACAAGCAGCAATATCAGACTCCATTCTGGAAACAACCACCTCCAGAGAAGGCAGAGTCTCCACCAGCCAGTCCTTAAGAACAAGTCAGACAAACACAAACCTGGAGCAACATCAGAGCCACAAGTCCTGTCTGAGGGTGGGGGCCAACTAAACAGCCTTTACCTCTTCCAGCTGTAAGATTCTGGGCAAGCAGGAGCCCAGAATCAGCACTTACAGCACTGAGAAACTCAAATAGCAGCTAAGTGAACTCTYGGAATAACATCTCCCAGATCACATCCCAGTTTTCAAGAAAGCTCCCAAAGGCAGCAGTGCTCTCAATGCTCTTTGATTTCMCTGACCAGTACAAGCAGAGATCTTTTGCCAAACCTAACACAAGATACCACTTGAGATCAGACAGGCAGGGCTGGGACTTGCTTCCTAACACAGTTCTGGCTTGAAAGAAAAAAATCCTTATACAGAATCTTACAGTGTGGAGTCAAAAATACAAACCAGTCACACTAAAAACCCCTGCTCTCAGCAATTCAAAGACATTCAGTATCCACAGGTGCTGGCATTTCTGACATGACAACACTTTCCACAAGCAGGAGCTGCTGCTGGGTYCCTCCTGTGCACTCACCCTCCAATTCTCTTCTTGAGCTCGATGGGTTTCATGTCGTCGGCCGGTGCCAGTTTGAGGGTGCCCAGCGGGGCGGGCGCTGCCGGGGGCTGCAGGGGCTGGATGGGCTGGGGCACCACATGGTGCTGGGAGATGGCCAGCACGGGTGCAGGGTAATGCTGCAGGGCTTTGGGGCTGCCCGAGGGCGGGCTGGCAGCTTTGCCATCGGGCAAGTGAGGGCCTGGTGGCCTCTGGATCACCGGGGCCACCGAGGAGGCTTCCTTGGGGACACTGGGAGTGCTTACGAGGGGCGGCTGGCGCTGCACCAGAGGTGGGGACAGGGCGGTCTGGGCTGCTTGCTGGGGGGAACTGGTGACCACGGGGATGGGAATGACTGAAATGGGGGCTGCCAGGGGTGGGGGTGGBGGGGGCACTGGGCCCGGGGGGGAGATGGGCACCAGCAGTTCGCTCCGAGGCTCCTCTGGGGATAGGATGCTGTTGGCTCGTGGCACGCTGGCCTTGCCTGTCTTCTTCTGCTCCTGCTCCCGCTCCAGGCAGAGCTTCTCATGCTTCTCATTCTCCTCTGAAAGAGAAACACCAACAATAAGCAATGGCACTTCCCTTCCCTCCCSTGGGCACAGCCTCCAACCAGAGTGGGGCAGGATCCTTAAGTTAAAACACCCYGGGTTTTAGCTCTCCTGAGCAAATCCCACCTCCATGGACACTGCACGGGATACAAAYACGTCAGGGCATCTCATCACTGCTGTGGATTTTAATCAAGCTCTTAAACTTGGCTTTGATGTGTGTATGTTCCTATATGTTTTTAGARTACCAGACAAAGTAAACAAATTCTGTGCGGCTCAACTAGCAAAATAAACCTCATCAAACGCAACCTAGGGCTCTGGCTTTAATTGCATGAACATGGCACAAACAAAATTTATTTATACAAGTCCTGTGGCGCCAGTGGCCCTGGCATCTAGACACTGTACAGCCTTAATCAAATATCTCCAAACCCACCGCCCGTGAGGCTCAGCAGATCCCACTCCTGACAGCCTCTAAAAAGCTGCAACAAAAAGTGGTGCACCAACCTCTTMACAGTAATATACAAATACTTGGAAAAGAAAACCTTATTTTATCAAGGGAAGGACTAGGGGAAGGACATGGACTGTCAGGCATTCTGTCTGATATAGTCACCAATATCAGGTAATTCAGAGGAAGCTCAAAGAAACATCCCTACAGAGCCTCTCCCAGGAGAAGCTTGGGCTTGGCTGAAACACTGAGGTCACAATGCATGCTTAGGAAATTAGAGAGAAGAG
This sequence comes from Malurus melanocephalus, assembly GCF_030028575.1. Lineage (NCBI taxonomy): Eukaryota > Metazoa > Chordata > Aves > Passeriformes > Maluridae > Malurus > Malurus melanocephalus. The sequence continues at coordinate 26,782 of NW_026624741.1, read as the reverse complement.
CATGTAYACTGCCACCTGGAATTAGCAGGTTATGTTCAATCCCCCAGTGATCTTCAAGAAGAATCTTCAAGAACTAGAACAAGGGGAAAAGGGCCCCACCAAGCACGGAGCAACTGCTCAGCCACTGTGACAGCTGAGAAGCCCTGACACTGCTGGGATAGCTGCTAACCCACCTTTTGATTTTGGGGGGTCTAATGCAAAAATGACAAAGAGCAACAAAGGCAACAGAACTCCTGTTGTGGATTCTGAATGCCCTTTGGTACGTGTGAGCACACAGCGACACTGACCCAGATTCAGCATTTGCTGAAGTTCAGCTGCAGCACAGCCCAAACACAGCCAGGTCAAGCATCCGTGCCAGGGTAAACACTGCCCAGCACCCACAGAGAGAAAAACCACCCCCTGGATCAGCTTCCAGCACCAGGGCTGCAGCTTCAGTCTCTGACACTGCAGCACTCACAAAAACACGTGAAATTCTGTCAGCAGGAAGGATTTCATATCCATACAGCACTCTTGCCAGGCTTGCCCGGGGCTCAAATCCAAAGTTTTAGTTCAACTTCTGCAGGACAAGTAGGGAGCAAGTGAGTGAAAGATCTGACTCCAAAACAGGGGGCAGGCTGCTTAAGCAGCAGCTGAGGCTGAAAGCTGAATTTCTCTGTATTTTCTCAAAATATTTCAGGGTATTATCAACAGTTCCTTAAAGGAAGAAGCAAAGCAGCGCTGGATGGCAAAAACCCCAGCAAGAATCCCCTGATGCAAACACAAATCTTAGCTACCAACAATTTTGGAGTTGTTCAGTTGAACAACATTAGTAACTAATAAAGAAAAGCCCTTTGTCTGCAGATCTTTTGCTCCACTTTGTGCTGGTTCACAGCCAGAGGAGTGCAATGGTCTGGCACAGGGTGCACAAGGAAACCCAACCCCAGGGAGCTGCTGACTCACGGTGTTCCCTGAGTGTGTCACCACCACCAGMACAGCAGCCAGCCTGGGGACAGASAGRGTGACAGGGACTGAGCAACACCACACACAGAGCAAAACCCACCAACTTCCACCCAAACACAAAACTGCACCGGGACTGAGAGGAGGGAGCTCATGGATGGGAATCCTGCCAGTGCTGGGGTCTGGTGAGGACAGCAGGACCTGTCCAGGCTGCACTCAGGTCTGTGCTGGGGACAGGAGGTGACAGCACCAGGACTGTCCAGGCTGCACTCAGGNCACTCAGGTCTGTGCTGGGGACAGGAGGTGACAGCACCAGGACTGTCCAGGCTGCACTCAGGAGGTGACAGCACCAGGACTGTCCAGGCTGCACTAAGGTCTGTGCTGGGGACAGGAGGTGACAGCACCAGGACCTGTCCAGGCTGCACTCAGGTCTGTGCTGGGGACAGGAGGTGACAGCACCAGGACCTGTCCAGGCTGCACTCAGGAGGTGACAGCACCACAACAAGCACAGGATCCACCAGGACATCCGAGAACAGAGTCAGTGTGGAACTCCTACAACCATAACGTTCATCCACAAAGCAAAGCTAAAGCAGGCATTACTGATCAGAAATATTTATGGAAATGTCTCTGGAAGCAGGTGTGGCCCTCGGGCTGCTGATGACCTGCCAGCAAGGCCTTTGGTGCTACAAATCTTCAGCTCCTTTGAGCTAAAGAGTTTAGTTCAAGGATTTTTTTTTTTTTTTTGACACCAATGAGCCACTATCCTCTTGTGTCTGATTTATCCACAGCCAGAAAGCAGCCATGCTCCCAACCCCAGCAAAAGGACTGGTGGGTCCGTGAGCCACCTCTTTGGACACAAACCCTTCACTGGCTGGTGAAGATCTCTCCCCTGCTTGCTCTGTACTCACACCTTGCACACAAACCAAAGACACCCTTTGAAAATAACACCCCAATCTGTATGTTGTCCCATATGAAGGAAGCTCACCCACGTTTGGTCACAGACACAGTTCAGGGATGAGTGAGCAGTGTGCTGTGTGCCCAGACACATGCAGCACACACAGCACAGGAGCTCCTAAAACCTACAGAGAGCAGCCAAGGCTCAGGACAAGAGGACTGATGAATCCAAAGGTGYACCCCCAAATTATGTGTAATTTCCACTCATTCTTCACACTCTTATCAATGGGACTGAGGATGGAACAAACCATGGGAGCAAACCAGTCCTGAGAGCGTTCAGGGGGTTTGAACCACAGCCCAGGCATGAGGGGTCCTGGAATGCCACCCTGGCCATGCCACTCTGCTTGCCCACAGGCTCATGTGGTGACAGCAGACACCTGAGCTCCCTGGCCATGCCACCCAGGCAGCAACAGCAACAGCAACAGCAACAGCAGCAGCAACAGCAGCAGCAGCAGCCATGGGACAGAACAGCAAATCCCATCCTGGGAGGACACAGAAACAGGGTCAGCACCCTTGCCCAGTGGCCTGGTGCTATTTTAGGGCCTCGATGGTCCAGGAATACCCAGTACCAGGCACTCTTTGTTACCTAATAATCTGCTGTGTTTAAATTTATCTTGTCCCTTTTGCCTGCCCTGGAAATGSCACCCATCTGTCACAGGCACCAGTGCCAGGGAGCAGCGGGTAGAGCCACATGTGCCCTCAGGTCACAGCCTGGGCCAGCAGCAGCCCGGAGCCAAGCCAGAGAAGCAAATCTTAAGGAATGTTAGTGCTCTTTGAATGCTCCTATTTTTCATTAGGGCCACTATCAGTACCCAAATCCATCAAGGTGTGTGCCTTTGCACAGCCAAGCATCCTGCCTGTGTGTGCACTGAACAGAGAACATCCCTAACTCCAGCACACCGAGACCGTTCTGTAGTGTCATTTTCTGAATGGTCTGAAGTGTTTTTAGAATCATTCAGTGCTTCTGGGAGCTTATCCTGCACACCTCAAACTGCTGCAGCCCTAGAGAGGAGTGCCCTGGTGTCACTCATGCTACACATGCAGCAGTGTCACCTGCAGGAGTCACTCCAGGCTCCTACCAGGAAAGTTCTGGATACAGAAGAGTCTCCAGGGATTTGCTGCTCCCGAGGCTGACCTGGAGAGGGACTGTCATGCCAAGAGGAAGGGCAGCCTAGAGTCCTGAGGTTGGTTTCTGTTTCTGCAGGTGCCTGGCTCTGCAGGGGAGAACCAGGAAAGGGGAGATAAGAACAGACAGCAGAACGGGAGGCCAGCAAAGCTCAGCCTAAGCCAARCAAGCTCTGAGTCACAGCAAATGCTGCTGACACCAGAGGCTGCACAGACACCCCAGGGCCATCAGGGTGCCAAGCATGCTGCACGCTCTCAGGGCTGGAGGGGTGTAAAACTCCTGCTGCACCTTTCTGTGGCATTTGGGACAAAGTGCAGGAAAGCACTGGCTCTGACAGGTGAAGTGGGCACCAAMAGCACATGTGGACTCTGCTCCACCATCCGAGGAGCTTCAGCTCCAAGCAGGTGTGCTGTGCTGCACAACACAGGGCTGCTTTTCCATGGGGCATCGGTGTTCTTAACAGACAGAGACAAAGTAATGCACTCTGATTAGAAACAGGTATTTCTGTCAGCTGAAACGCTTCTGTGTCACAGTTCAGAGCAAAAAGTCGCACTGATGACAGGCAGGACCCAACCCATGCGCTCCCACGCACATGAGGACATGTCCCTGCTACTGCTCCAGGGACAGAGACACACACTGCAGGAACACAGGACAATGATGTGCCCTAAATGTAAAGGCTGGAACAGTAAACACGAGCAGACTTAATAAACGATGTAC
>NW_026624741.1:14983-18597 GCF_030028575.1 Malurus melanocephalus | reverse complement strand
ACAGGTGAAATGAGTTCAGTGAGTCATGGTAAAACTGGATCTGGCAGATAACAGCCAGCCTGTTAGGTAAGCATGCTTGCTCCAGGTAACATTCCTCGATCCTTCGAGGAGAACAAGGGCTCACTGCTGTACCTCCATCCCAGGGCTGTGCCAGGGGTTGTTTCCACAGGCTGCTCACACTAGCCAGCTTTCTTCTCAAGGAAATGAATGGAAATGTACAGATTAGCCTTTAGAGTCCTATCTCCATACTTGAAAAACAGATAAAAATCAAGGGTATCTGCCCATCGAAGTGGGAAGTCACCACCATCACCTGAATTGGCTGCACCAGGGCAGTTATTCTTGCAATCTCATAACAATTATCCCTGCCACCCCCAAATTCACACACACTGCTCTGCCATAGGGCAACACTCTTCCTGAAGTCAAAGTCTAATTCTCAGAGCAAGCACAACACTATGGCACTGCTGTACTTGCAACTCTGGTGTTCCTGGAAGCCTCTGGAAATAGATAAACTCTCACTGCATGTTGGAAGGTGGTTTAACCACCCCTGAGAGGAAGCAGGGTGGGTGTGCTGCCTGCACCAGCCAGCAAGGTCAAACAAGAGGCCACACAGCCCTGGAAATGCTCAGGATCTGTGGGCACCCTGGTGAGACAGAAACCAGTGGCAGCCAAATATCCCATCAGGTTTCTGGAGATGCATCCCAACATAGCATTGATCACATCTGTTGAAAGACAACACTGAGCACAGCACTGAGCCACTGCCCAACCATGGACACTGGGTCTGAGCAGGTTCTGTTCCTCACCCACAGSAAAAAGGCAGGGGGCACCACAGCCAAAGGAAACCTTTCAGGCCATCACACACCTCGTTATCACTCACAGACAATTAAACATGCCCAAATGGCAAGTAGGTGAAATGGAAAAAGCTCAGAACTGTGCTTGCTGCATGCGAGGCCACTGCTCAGGAAAGGAATGGTATGAATGAACTGTGCAGCATTGAGAGCAGCAAACACAAGCTGGACAGTCACAGAGTATCTGTGGGAAAAACCCTAAGAAAACAAGTATCAATTACTTGCAGTTAGAGAAAAAATTGTTTTTCTTAGATCACGAAACATTTYTGGATTTACCAAAGTTCAAAGAAATCAGCCACCCTCTAATTCAAGTCAAATGTGTCTGGAGCTTGCACATAACAGACAGAAGAAGCCTGTGGGTCYGTGCCCATGTAAATGAGTGTTCAGGCACCTGAGAGCCATGTGCTTACAGCAAGAGGGTTACAACAGCAGCAGCTGTAAGTGTGAACACACAGCTGTGGACAAGACAAGTGCTTCAACATCCTGACCCTGAACAAGCTGCTGTGTGGCCCCCACAGCGTGTCTGTCACTGTCTGGATCCTCATGGTGCTCATCTTATAGAAACGCACATCAGCTGCTCCTCTCACCTCCACACAGCTGCTGGTTTGTTGCCAACCAATGGCAAATTAAGAAAAGCAAAGCCTACATGGTTTAATTTGCCACTGGTGGAAGAGATTGAAGGGGCAAGAAAAGCCACATGGGACACAAAACTGAGCCCAGCAGAGGAATTGGTTATGTCCAGAGGGACAGGACATGCCCTGGACACCGAGGATGTGCTCACAGAACAATCCATGGGGCATTTAGCAGGACCCCACTGCCACAGACACGGGCTGAACTCTGCCAGCAGCTGCACCCCAAAGCTAGAGATGATTCAGGCTGAGTTCCAGTAACTATCAACTACAAAAACAATGATGGAGCAGTGACAAAAGCTGCCAGCCCGTCCTCCCAGCAAGTCCAAGGAGAATGGGAAGATCCAAACATTGTCTGCTTTCAGGGAATCCTTCACCTCCTCTCCTCAGAAAGTCTTCTCTCTGAGTCCCACACGGCACAAAGGACAGCGTCCAACACCTCTGTTGGGCTGGAGATGGAATTCCCGGCGGGCAGAATGACCAGCAGTGCCTCACACACCAGACTTTCCTGTGCAGGTACTGCAGCATTCCACTTCATCAGGATCCCCACACAGGAGACCTGCTGTACTTTAACCCTCTTCCCTCCCTGAGCCATTCTGCTCTCCTTTCTCCAAAACCTCTCCGATTTCTCTTATCTCCATTTTCTTTCTTACAAAATCAGGACGATGAGTGTCTGATCAAAYGGGAGATGTTTCTCTCCTTTATTCCCAGGTACAAATAAACAACAGTGCAGGTGTTATGGGTGTGTTACCCCATGGACTGCAGCCCACCCTCCCAGTCATGTCACCAAGGGCTCCTGGAGAGTCCCTGTCCTGTCCAAGGCCAGGCACTGCTGTCAGCTGCAGACCCAGCAGCTCTTAGATGAGTTCAGTTGATGTATTTTAATGCTGTTCCCAAAATGGATTGATTTTCAGGCCAGACCTGACCTCTGGAGTTCCACAGTGTAACTGGGGGTGTAACACAAACCACAAACTTCTCAGAACACASGATTTCAAGGAGGAGGAGAGGAAGAAGGCGAGGGAAAGAAGCCAGCCCAGAAGACTTCATTACTTCTCAGTCTTTCCCAGCTRTTCCTCAGCTTGTGCTCTCTCCTGACATCTTCCAGCCACCCAAAGGTCACATGCTGGGCTCCTCCCTCCCTCCATCCCGTGCCACACATCTTCCTGGTGTTCACACTTCCCTGAAGYGGCCACGTTTGCACTGACGCTGCAGCTCCWGCAGCCAGCACAGCCCCGACAGATSTGTGCAGCACCCAGTGACTGTGTCCTCCAGCAGCACCCAGASTCSTGGGCATGCTCRCCATGGCAGCTCCYGCCTGCTTTGTGTAACACCACATCRCCACACATCCCTGCGAGCTGTTCCTGRAGCTGGCAAACCTGCATGATGCCTTTCCTTTGCTGTGTTACCCTGCCCATGCCCCACTCAGCAAAACCTCCTGCCTCAGAAGTTGTCCAACACAACAAACCAGGTGCCCCCTGCTCCTCTGTATCCCAAACCCTAACTTGTCGCACCCTTACAAGATGATCCCACAGTGCAGGGCAGTCAGATCGTAAAGGAACTGTGTCCCAGCAGCAGGACACAGAGCCAGCAGCCTGCAGAGCTCAGCCGCGGGTGTTTTACTGTGTACCCTGAGCACAGCCGCCACCTGCACGCCCGGAGCCGGTACCAGCACAGGGCTGGGAACAGCACCGAAGCTGTCACCGCCCAGCGGGGCGCAAGGACCGGGCGGGCCCCCGCCATCTCCACATCCTGGGGTTGTTCCAGGCTCGGGAATCCTCCTGGCCCTGCATCACCGCATCCCCCATCTGCTGCGTGACTCATCACCGACACAATGGGCGCCGCACAAAGCGCCGCTCCCGCAGCTCCGCCCGAGACCCCGCGCCGGGGCCGCCGCGGGAGCGGGCTCGGTGCCGCTCTCCTGCAGACACGGGCGGGTGCCAGCCCTCCGCTCCTGCGCGGCCCCCGGGGCACGGACCGCCGCTCCCGGAGGGCCCGGGCGGCCGCACCGACAGAGCGGCACGGGGAGCGGGCGGTGCGGAGGAGCGGGAGGAGCGGCGGCTCGGTGCGGGCGGCTCCGCGGGCTTCCCCCGTCCCGTCCCCGCGCCCCCGGGCGGGCCCCAGAGCCCCCGGAGGGGCCGGC
>NW_026624741.1:10644-14188 GCF_030028575.1 Malurus melanocephalus | reverse complement strand
TCGGCGTGGCGATCCGGGCGCCGCGTTTTGCGAGCGGCACTCCCCCCGCAGTGCGCTCGCGGCCCGGGGCGCGCTGTCAGCGCGCGCGGACCAATGGGCGCGCAGCACAACACGCGTGCTGCCCTCCACATGGGCGCCCCGCGCCGCCGCGCGCCTTAAAGGGACCGCGCCCGCCGCGCCCCGCGCCCGCGCACGTGCGGGCCCGCCACCGCCGGCGGGGATCCCGGACACGGGAACGGGCTGCACGGGGAATGGGCTGTACCGGGAACGGGCTGCACGGGGAAGCGGCTGCACCGGGAAGCGGCTGCACCGCGAACCGGCTGCACCGGGAACCGGCTGCACCGGGAACGGGCTGCACCGGGAACGGGCTGCACCGGGAACGGGCTGCACGGCGAACCGGCTGCACGGGGAACCGGCTGCACCGGGAACGGGCTGCACTCGAACCGGCTGCACCGCGAACCGGCTGCACCGCGAACCGGCTACACGGGGAACGGGCTGCACCGGGCACCGCCTGCACCGCGAACCGGCTGCACCGGGACCCGCCTGCACCGGGAACGGGCTGCACGGTGAACCGGCTGCACTCGAACCGGCTGCACCGCGAACCGGCTGCACCGCGAACCGGCTGCACTCGAACCGGCTGCACCGGGAACCGGCTGCACCGGGACCCGGCTGCACCGCGACCCGGCTGAACCGGGACCCGGCTGCACCGCGAACCGGCTGCACCGGGACCCGCCTGCACCGAACCGGCTGCACCGCGAACCGGCTGCACCGGGACCCGCCTGCACCGCGAACCGGCTGCACCGGGAACCGGCTGCACCGCGAACCGGCTGCACCGCGAACCGGCTGCACCGCGAACGGGCTGCACCGGGACCCGCCTGCACCGGGAACCGCCGCAGTCGTGTCAAACCCCGTCCCCGGTGCAGCCGCCACTGCTCGGTCTGTGCCCCGCCCGGCACCGCGCTCGGATGCCCGCGGGACGGGCCCGGCTCCGCTGTGCCCCGCAGCGCTCCCGAGTTCTGCCCCGTTCCTGCACACCCGTGCTGAGCTGTCCCGGGTCGCAGGCTGTGGGTGCGTGTGGCGGAGGGTTCTGGAGGGTCCTGCCCCGCAGCCGCTGCGGTGGGAAAAGCCGAACCCCTTCTATGGATAAAATCAAGGAAAGGAGGGAGCCCGCTCAGCACACGCAGTGCCTGCTGCTTTTGGGAACACCTTACACTACAGCTGCCTACGTTAACTTGAGCAACGTTTTCCTTTGTACCGCCCTTTTTTCAGTAGCTTGCAGCACTAAASTGAACTTCAGTTATCCCCAGGGAAAGTTTCCATTCTAAGTATCTACCTCTGATTGATTTCTGGTTTTTGACTGGGAGAAGATAGTGAAGTAAAGGGAAAATAAACTGGTTAATAAAACTAATGCTTCTCACAGAACGAATGGGATTGAAAAATTCCAGATTTTCATATGAATGATTTTCATTCTGCCTAAAAACATCAAGGGATTCACAAACCAAAAACTGCCCTGAGGAATGGCCACTGGAAGTGACAAACMCAAAACCTTGTGAAATGGTCTGTACAGGTTTGTCGAGCTTGGTGCTGACTAAAAGTGTTCGTGTTTCTCACGCCAGTGCTGGGCGGTCAGGGCGATGTCTCATCCTKGCTCAGCATGTGGCTGGTGGCTTTTCTTACTCCGTGTTCATCTGATCCTCCTGAGCAGATGCGAGGAGTCATTGCCATGAACTCATCCCTGTGCCATCAGAATTCCTCACAACATAACGAGGGTATCATCATCACACACGAGCAGAGGATGAAATGTAGATAAAGTCTGGCCAAATGATCTCGCCCGGGGTACCTCCGGGCAGATGTAGCGCATGGAGTAACAAGCTTCATTTCCACGGAGCTTTTCAGCCGCTTTCCAATAATCTCTGCAAAGCGCCTCACCAGCTCCTCCCAGCTTCTGCAATGAATGAAAGAGTTTTACCAGCAGGAATGCCTTCCATCATCCAGCCCAGTTCCCAGAGCTGCCGGCGGGGCTTTGCTGAGCTGAGCTGAGCTGAGCTGAGCCTGTGACAGCAGCGTGAGCACTGCTGGAAGTCACACAGTGCACGTGGCCTTGGGGAGCTCAGCAACAGCTTCTCCAGGGCACACCGAATCTGACATTTCCCCTTGTAACCTGGGCGTATTCAGGTGTATTTTGCATGTGTTCTGTGTGACTGTATATTCAGTTCCAAAGTGGTGCTGTCTGATCTCAGCAGAGGAGCCAAGGATGCAAAGGCAGCTGGAAAGAGCAGAGAACCCCGGCGGGACATCCACAGCTCGGGCTGGCTGTGCTGTGCGTGCTGCAGGGCTGGCATTCTGCAGCGCTCAGACTGTCAGCTGGCACTTCAAARAGCAGGACATCCCAACAACAGGGCGGCTTGGATTTCTGTCTGAGAGGAGCACAGGGCTGGGACAAAGGTTTTGCAGTCCAGGCTGATGGTGTGGGCTGCGGTGTTGCTGAAATCTGTGAGTGTAAGTGCAGGGATCGCACATTCCTTTCCAGCCACCTCTCTCTGTGTAACCCTACAAACCACTCAGGTTTACAGTGCTCCTCTAGACATACTCAGTTTGAAGAAGGAATTACTATTCTGGCATCAAACCTGCTGTACAAACTGCACCTCTTAGCCCAGCCCAGACACCTCTGGCTCTGCACCCTGCAAGGGCCACAGGACGTGTGTGATGAGCAGGTCTCACACAGATCGGCTGATATGGCTGAAAACTCACCCATTCCTCCCACAGCAATGCCTGACATCCACACTGGGSAGTGCCAGCAAGTGACAATGACACCAGATTCACGGGGTCACTGACACTCTCCACATTCCTCCTGGTTTTACCCAGTAATCCCCTTACTGATCCAGGAACTTCAGCACAACAGAAGCACAGTTTATATTATGCCAATAATACATAATTCATGGTATTTCTACTATMATGGCACATGCTGCTACAGATGAGCTCAAGGGAAGCCCCAAACACTTGTTGGGCTCCCAGGGCTCACGCTGGAGCTGCCTTTTCCCGCAGTTTTCATTTGTGCAACCCCAGCAGGTCCAGGTTTGAGCTGCAGATGGGTCAGTGTGGAAGCACAGGGCAGTGTCAGCTGTGCAGGTCTTTCAGCAGGTAAAACCTGACCTTGTGTGCTTTGYAATGGCACAGGGATCTCTGTGCAGCAGGAATGGGCTGTGCTCTGCTGCAGAACACGCTGCTGGAGCTGCTGAGGAGCAGGGGTAGGGAAAGGTCCATCCAAAGTCCAAAGGCTGCACGCTCGCATTTCCCAGGTCTGGAGAAACGGCTGASAGAGACATGAACACTGAACGCATCATCACAGTCTGCTGCAAATATGATCTGTGGTTACAACACCGCTCGGAATGATAGAATTTAATCTACAGAACACACAGAGAAACACAATGCTTCCCCCGTGAGAACTGGAATGGTCTCTGTGTGACTTAGAGTAACCTCTAAACTTCATTAAAAGCCGTGCCAAGTGATGAACGGGGCAGACGACAGCTGCCGAGCAATTTTG
>NW_026624741.1:7536-9029 GCF_030028575.1 Malurus melanocephalus | reverse complement strand
CGCTGAGACCCCGGGACAGCCCCGGGACAGCCCCGGACCCGCGATCCGAGCGCTGAGAGCCCCGGGACAGCCCCGGGACCGCGATCCGAGCGCTGAGACCCCGGGACAGAACCGGGACCGCGATCCGAGCGCTGAGAGCCCCGGGACAGCCCCGGAACCGCGATCCGAGCGCTGAGAGCCCCGGGACAGCCCCGGACCCGCGATCCGAGCGCTGAGAGCCCCGGGACAGCCCCGGACCCGCGATCCGAGCGCTGAGACCCCCGGGACAGCCCCGGGACAGCCCCGGAACCGCGATCCGAGCCGTGTCCGGGGCTGCAGCTCCGATCGCCGCCGCCAGAGGGAGCCCCGGGCAGCCGCATCCCCATCCCCACCCGGCACCGATCCCACAGCGATCCCGCAACAATCCCACAGCGATCCCGCACCGATCATCACAGGGATCCCGCACCGATCATCACAGGGATCATCACAGGGATCCCGCGGCGATCATCACAGGGATCCCGCACCAATCCCACAGCGATCCCGCGGCGATCCCGCACTGATCATCACAGGGATCCCGCACTGATCATCACAGCGATCCCGCACTGATCATCACAGGGATCCCGCACCGATCATCACAGGGATCCCGCAGCGATCATCACGGGGATCCCGCACTGATCATGACAGGGATCCCGCAGCGATCCTCACAGGGATCCCGCACCGATCCCGCACTGTTCCCGCGCCAATCCCGGCAGTGATCCCGCAGCGATCCTCACAGGGATCCCGGCAGCGATCCCGGCAGCAATCCCGCAGCGTTCCGGCACTAATCCCGGCAGTGATCCCGCACCAAATCTGGGCAGCGATCCCTCAGCTATCCCACACCAATCCCGCACCGATGCCGCAGCGATCCCAGCAGCGATCCCCAACCAACCCCAGCAGCGATCCCTCAGCGATCCCGCACCAGTCCCGCACCAGTCCCACACCAATCCCAGCAGCAATCCTGCACCAGTCCCACACCAATCCCACAGCGATCCCGCACCAATCCCACAGCAATCTCGCACCAGTCCCGCACCAGTCCCGCAGCAGTGGCACCGCTGGTGTGCACAAACCATGGCGGGTGTTTGCGGGGGTTCCCAAAATGCCGCTTTAAACTCGCAGCCCAATTGCCCATGAGCGTCATGACAAAAAGGGTTTCTGCTGTTCCTGTTTCAAAGAACAGTGTCATTTCAATCCTATAAACATTTCGGATGGATCATGCTGCCCAGCAATTATTTTTGATGCTATCCTGACCTTCCTGCAGTAATTCCTGTAGGGTTAAATTGCATATTGGGAGGAAATTCTTCCGTATGAGGGTGAGGAATGAAGGGGAGACCCTGGCACAAAGTGGCTGCCGTGGCTGCCCCATCCCTGGAAGTGTCCGAGGCCAGGTTGGACAAGGCTTGGAGCAGCCTGGGATGGTGGAAGTGGCTGAGCTTTGRGATCCCTCCCAACYCAAACCAGTGCGAGGCTCAGTGAAC
>NW_026624741.1:0-1098 GCF_030028575.1 Malurus melanocephalus | reverse complement strand
CTGGAAAATAGAGCTTGGTTATCCAGGAAAGTTTCTCAGTTAGAAAAGCTGAGGTGAGGAGTGCTCAGTTCTGCTCTGGGTGGCTCTGTGCTCCACTTCTCGTGCCCTCCCCTACTCTGATTGCCCCTACAAAAACCACCCWCAGCAACGTCTGCTTTGGGCATCTCTGATCATTTCATCCCATCTGCACTCACAAATTCACCCAGGGTGTGTTCTCTTTGTGCTCTGGGTATGCTCTGGGTGTACTCTGGGTGTGTGTTCTGGGTCACCCCATGACACAGCTCATGCTGGATCCACCACGCTGCCCTCCAGCTCCACCCTGACCACCCCAGGGCTCAGCTGGGCTTTCATCCTCTTGTAATGCAGATAAATTTACCCCATTGCCTGGTATTCTCAAGGGAACGGGGACATTGTCACATCGATATTGTCACATCCCACTGTTCTCRTGGCCCTAAACAGATGCTGCAGAGTCACAGCAGTCACAAACCCTGACCAGGAGCCCTCAGACCGGAGCTCTGTGCTGCAGGAAAGRAGCCACCTGACTTGGCACAGAAGGAAAACAATCTTTTTCTCTCCGTGGCTCCCCCAGAAGTGAGTCAGTAGGGCTGGTGAACAGAAAACACAAGTTGCCATAGAAACTCGCATGCCTTCCACCAGGCGGAGGGGATAATGTAGGCCAATATTTCTGCTTAGCTGGCTCCTGCTCTGGCTGTTCCTGCAGCCCAGGGCTCCAGCAGCACCTTGCACTTGTTCTGTCCCCAAATGTGACAGAGCCTTTCCCCAGCCCCTCTGGAAGCTGCTGCTGTGCCCACACTCACACAGGGCACGCACAGGGACAGGGACAGCACCAGATTTTTCTTAGGGGACCCCAAATGAGGAACCCACTGCCCACAGTGGCAATGGAAGAGCCCCTGGCACAGAAGCCCAAGGCCACCCAAAAACCTTCCCTGGCAGGGAGGGCAGGGGGAAGAGTGGCAGTCATGGCTTTAAAATGGAATGTTTGTGCTGGATTCAGCCAACTTTGATTTAAATAAACTCCTGTTTCTCATCCATTAAAGGGTGAGCCCCCAGTGGGTGCAGAGGTCACCCATGTGTGCA
>NW_026624740.1:31769-32448 GCF_030028575.1 Malurus melanocephalus | reverse complement strand
TCAGCTGAACAGAAATAAATGTGTACTCATAATTCACTACCCACAAAGTGGCAAACAGGCACTGTTCTCAAAACCCCAAAGGAAAAGAAGAGAGTTAGAAACAGGAAATGTGGTTCCTCAAAGCTCTGACTGGTTTTCACGGCTACCCTGCACTCATGGTTGTAGCATGAGCAGTAGTACAGTTGTCTGTCTCAGTACACTGGGTGCTCACTAACAAGACTTTCTGTTGAGGCAACACCAAACTCAAAGTTTCCAGTCTGTCAGTATGATTGATGTCCTTTCCAACACAATTTTGACAGTTAGATGCTCCTAAAGAGAGTCCTATAAAAATGAAAATCTGAAAATCTGAATTGAAATATGGGCAAATGGCACCAAAATCGGTGCGGAAATCCTGATCACAAACTCATGCTCCCATAGGAGGTTTTTAGTGGGAGAGGAAGTTAGTTTGTGCAAACAAGCCAAGAAATCTTTAGATTCTGTGGGTGAAAATGCTCTACTATAAATTTTAGAGAATTCAGACAAGTCTATGTCAGGAAAATCTCATTCTCTAACTCTTTATACTATGAAATTGCATGACCTTTCTTAATAGTATGAACTTGTATTAAATTTGACTTCCTGACCACAAAAAAACCTGCTGGTAAATGTATTTGTAGAGACTGGGGGGCAATGTAACTGCAGC
>NW_026624740.1:5436-31011 GCF_030028575.1 Malurus melanocephalus | reverse complement strand
CAGCTGCCCACATCTCTTCTGCATCTGCATAATCCTGTGTATTCCTTCAAAGCCAAGGATGAGAAGAAAGTATTTCTCATCTACTATCATGCAATTGTTGTCAAGGAGGTGGGGAGAATTGCCAGTAATTATTAGGCTTAAATAACTGTGTAATACAGACAATTAGCAACTCAGTCCTATCCTTTCCTCCAGTCTTTTTTTTTTTTTTTTTTTTTTTTTTTTTTTTTTTTTCTTGTAAATTGCTTTGCTTTATATTCTCACTTATTTCATTTTGGGGTTTTCCTTTTTTTTTCTTTCCCTATAAATCCTCTTACTTTCAGGTTAAAGTTTTAAGTGTTTTGGGGGCTCTCATTTTTCCTAAATCAAATTTCGCCTCTGGTTTAYGCAGCTGTATTTCAGCTGCCGAATTATWGCTGATTCAGCTGAATCCTGAATTCCAGCCTATTAGGGCTGAGCAATTTGAGTTTGGAGATTAACCATAGCACCATAAGCACGAGCTTGGCCTTGTGAAAATGATCCTTCAGATCATGAAATCATATACAACATACAGGCATGATTTTTTTTTTTTTTTGGTTCCCTGGGTGAGATAGGAAACAGGTGGTGATACTTTGGATCCAAATCTTTCTGGATTTGATMYSTATCTCAGCCATACAATGCTGCCCTTTATATAAMCTGTGATAAAAACTCCATTTTAATAGTGAGAGATAAAGACATTAAACATGAATTTTTAGAACAGATTTCCTTCTAGGATTGATTTTGTTTGACACCACAGAAGCACCTCTAGAATCTGGATTATGTTGCAAACTTAACTGTGACTATGGGGTTAACTTGCCCATTCAGCTGCCACAGGCCATGTTTAGATATTTGGCATAAATATGCATTTAAACTTATTAGGCAACTCCYACACTTTTACCATTCCATGTAATCCCTCTGTTTGTACTGCYTCAGATTTGCTGCATTAGGGAACACATCCAACTGGAAACTAATCAAGTAATAAAAAGGGGCTTGGTTGTAATGATCAAGAAGAAGGAACAGATAAAGGGCTGACATCAACAACCCAGTGTTAGATGAGGCATGTTTAAAATGACACAGCAAAAGAAGAAATAAATGCTCAAATTTTCTTTTGTATGTASAYGCTGAACTGCTTTTCTAGGAGATCTGTTACAAAAGAGGCAGCTCAGTGTCCTCATCCCTGTGCACAAACCCTTTCCTTCCCGAGCTCATTTTTCAGTTCTGACTTGCAGCAGTCAGTGAGCTGCACATCTGCTGGAGGGACTCTCATCAGTCAGGAATGGTGTCCAAGCTGACCATCTGACGTAAATTGTCTCACCACTTAATTAACAAACGTGTGGCCATTGCCATCCAAACCCTCGTACCACAGGACAATGTAATGTGYGTTACCACCTGCTGCGCAGAGCAATCCTTTGTGCTGCGGCCTCTTTACATCTGGCAGCCCTCAGACTTCATAGTTYGAAGTCAACATTCTTATTGTATTCCCTTCAAAGAAACTGGTTGTTTTTAAAAGCACAAATTCTCTACTGAGCCTTCAGGACAATATATGATGATAAATGTAATTAATTAAGCACGACCTTTCTACAGATCTTGAAGAAGGAGTTTTTAAGAAATTAGTCCTTACAACATCACTGTGACTGAGGGAAGAGGCGCTTTTTTTTTTTTTTTTTTTTTTTAAATTAGGAATATATAGCTTTTGGAATAAATCCCTTGTCTAAGATCCAGGAACAAACTCTGGCTGACTACAGATCTGGACCTCAGTCAGAATCAATGAACTTAACCATTTGGTGCTCACATCAATAGGAATTAACTCAGTTGAGCAAGTCCAACAGACTTAGTGGGGCTGACTTCGTAACTTCACCCTAACTTTWCATAAAACAAGACAAAGGCTTGGAAAGACACACTCAAGTCTTTCTCTGTGGGCCACAGTCTTGCTCTGTGACTACAGACAGCTGTAGAACCGTGCAATGCAAAAAGCTGTAGGATTGTGCAAAGGCAACAAAGATAATCCTGTTTGGAGTGGCTCTTCCATCAAGTGAGTTTTGAGTGAGTTGGAAACAAAACATGGAGAACAAGTTCCTCGTGAGAAGATGCTGACTGCAAAATGATCTAAAATTGAGAATTTAGGGGTTTGGAAAAGCTTGTTCTTCTCTGCTGTCAGGTATGTAGTGTAGAACAAGATTTCCAGTCTTGTTAACACTTAAAGGACTTCTGAATTGAGAAGACTTTTCTTTAGTTTAATTATCTGTCATGCACAAATACCAGAGGCTTTTTTCTTCTCTGGGTCTAGAAAAGTGATGTACAACTATTAAGCACCACCATGTCCATTTGGATCTTTATCTGTCATGGCCCATCTGACTGAAAAACAACACTAGATATGCCTAGATCCCTAAAAGCAATTTTTGCTTGGTTTAACTTATGYTTTTTCTGTGGTTAAGCCAGGACATCTAAACGATCAACTCTGAGTGAAGGATTTCCTTGACTGTGTTTGTAAGTAGTTTCTTCATGTGACTCTTCACTTGTGGCTTTCCTGTCATGAGTCTTACTCATAATGCACAAGCTATTTTTGTRTCTTTTTTGATACTTCCTCTTGCAAATAGTTCTTTGTTCATTTACCCTAGAGACTGTTTAATTGGAGCAGTTTTCCTTATATGTGCTTCTAAAGATTAACCTCAAATCTGTCTCYTGAGGGTGCCCACGATGTGGTCAGTACAGCTTCTCTCCTGTGCCTCAAGCCTTTGAGATATTGTAAATTAAATTTGGAAAGTCACAGGCTATTGTGGTGRCTTAGGAGAAAGTCCATGTGTCGTGGAAACAGGACTTGAATGCAGCTTAAGCCCTGCTGTGTACTTCCTGTACTTTCAATACTGAAATTACTATTTTTTAACTTTGGAACTTAAGTTCCATACTTGTTAACAGTACAGGTGAAACACTCATGTCAGCTGTGCACAGGATTTAACTGTTTTATCTGTTTAATCCATCAGAAAATGTGGGATCATCCAAAGTATATTTTAAAACAGAGAAAAATAATTTACATTGGCTATGATTTGAAGTATTYTGGGGGGGCCACAGATATAGCTTATGTATATGAGTAATAACAAATAACTAATTATGAAAGAGAAAAATTTCCACAGGAGCTGTGTCAAGCCAGTCAAGTTTTTTGGCCCTCCTCAAAATATGGCAGTTTTGTTTATAAATATCAATTTTATGCAAAAGTACTTTTAATTGTCAAAGTCAAGTCAAATTAGAATCAGTGGTGCTGCTGCTGGAGGTAGAAAGTTTTCAGCCTYAGTGGTTAAACAGTTGTCCTTGATTTATGCAACTTTCTTTTTTAAAACTCTGTGGCAGAATGACAAAATTCATGAAACTCTCTGAAGGAGTCATTCCTTAAAAGAAATGTTAGGGGTGYCACCTCCTTGGAAATTGTGGCATGGGTGATTACTGCAGCTTAAACACTCCTTAGAAAGGGCCAGGCTGCACTTGTGTCTTTAGCTGTAGGCATTGGTGCAATTTCTGAATAATGTGAAAAATAAAAGCCTCCAAAATTAAAACAAAAACCCTCAACAAAACAGTGGGAGTTTTCACCACTGTGTTTCAAAAGAGCTGAATCAGGATTGCAAGCTCACCCTTGCCAAGATGATGCTTTGAAGGTGGTGAAGGTCCAGAACTYGCAGCATGGGCAGTGTGGAGTATTTGATCCACACCCTGCAATTCTAGACTAGGGAGTATTGTGCTAATTAAAAGTTATTTTGTGCTAACATGGTGCAACCGACATTTGTGAGAACTGGTTACATTTAAGGGTTTTTTCTTCAGGAATAATTATAGCAAGTACTTACTCTTAATTATTGGGATTACACTGCTTTTTCTTTTCCTTTGTTTTTAAATATTATTTTTATATGTTGTAAGAACTGTTTATGTCAGGCATGCTATAAGAAATAAAAGTGGATCTTGTGTTCTAGCTCTGTGAAGSAAAAGAGACAGTTTCAGCATGGAAGTAAATGAAATGGAAGACTCAAAAAAGGAATATAATGACGAGGSCCTCACACAGGCAAGAAGATCCCAGTGGCTTTTCCCCTTGGTGAAGACAAAGACAAAGGGCCCTGAGCTCGCAGCCAGCAGTTACAAAAATATCTCATCCTTACCTGAATCACAGCATTCATTCTCTGCTCTGGTCCCAGTCACTCTGCTTGTTACACCTACATTTACATTTATGCCAGATATTRGTGTGAGGTAGCAAGATTTGTGCCCCAAATCCCCCCAAGAGGATTTGGGGCACAAATTCAGTTATTTAATAGATTCAGTGAGATTAGGAGGACRGTCAGTTCAGCTTACCCCCGGAGTATACAGAAAGCAGAAGAGGACTAGATTTCCAAAGATCTGAATTGTTTCTCCAGTGTCCTGATTTCCTCCGAAGAGCAAAGAGGGAGATAAATTTAGCTAAGCTAGAGATACTTTGGGTGCCTTTAACCACTATTTAGACACTACAAGCATCCTAAAAGATGTTATTCACCTAATTCTAGGACTCTTGATATGGCAAAATAAAAAGGCATCATTAAGAAGTGAGGAATAGGAACTGCCCATGAAGGAACCCATCTCCATAGCTGAGAGTTCATAGCTAAATATCCTGTGAGGAATGAGGAATGAATGCAGCACACAGATCCTTCTGCTTTTCCCTTATGGGTAAGTCATGCAGCTGTTCCCTTGTTTGTACGAAGGACATGTGGTTCACACTAGGACCCCAGTAAGATGTTAAAAATTAATACAAAGCACTGCAACACTTAGGGGCGTTATGAAGGTATGGAGTAAAGTAACTTGCAAGAGACAATTAAGAAATCAGTGGAAAATCTGGAACTTAATCGGATTTTCTGCAGCATAGGGAAGTCTCTCCTAAAACAGAGCCAACTGAGTACCTCCTTACGTACCTCACACTGGCACTCCCTTCTTTAGTGCTTCTTTCACTCTTTGATCCTTCAGATGCTTATTTGACATTTCTGGGATGAGATTAAGAGCCAAAGGATTGGGTAACAGGGAGCTCAAAGGCAAGAGGATGACAAGAGGGAGAAGATATTCTAGTGGGAAAAGTCCAGAGGATTTTTGCATAACCAAGGTCTGACAGAACTTCTGGTGATCCTGTCACCACACTGAATTTTTTATGTCTGCATCCTCCCCATCAAGGGTGATAGAGAAGTCAATTATCTTGGTCAGAAATCCTGCAGTCTTTTTTTGGAATTAAAAGTAAGGGAACCATGACTGTGGGAACTCAGTGATTTGCTGAGGTCAGTGTAAACAAATAACAAAACATCGTATCAGCAAGGAGACAAAGAGGACAAGGGGACTGATACTGCAACACAAAAGAGGATATGGGAAGTATAAGAAAAACATGATACTGAGCAGAAAATAAGCAGCATTTTGGGGAAACACAGATTTCTTTGTAGAAAGAAATCTAAAAGCTGGGCACTGATAGGAAAGACAATATGAATGGTTATTAGTAAGAGAGAAAACTGACAGCTGGGTACAGTAAGGTAAGGTAAGGTAAGGTAAGGTATTTATTAGCTACATAGAAGAGGGATCTATTTTGCTTAAAAGATATTTTTACTCTTAAATGGTAAAATAATAGTGGAAAATATAACAATAAAGTGGAAAATAAATTGGTGGGAGTTGTTTGTGAATATTAATGGTCATTGCAAATAGGAATATTTCCAATATTTCCTAAATAGGTGATCAAATGTAAAATCATTTCCATTTCTTCATCACCAAAGACACACTCTTGGATCTTTGAGGCTCTGGCTAATTAYAATTGTGAGTCCCTTTGTAAAAAAACCAACATGTAAAATTGAAAAAAAARACATTTCCACTGTTAGGATACTCCTGATGCTTGTTTTTTTCTGTGGTTTGCAATCCAAGATCAAATAGATAATCAAACAAGGAAGATACTCAACTTTTATTCAACTGTRTTCATGAAGGAACTCTTTGAGACTCTAATTAATCCACTCAGTTTGAATATATCTGTCACAGCCTCTGGGGGTAGGGATTCCTTATTCACTACACACCTGAAAAGAAATACACCTACACAGTAAATCAACATTGGAGTGCCAAACATCTCGCAGCAATAAGAACATCTGCACACAAGACCTATCTTGACAAATATTTGTATCTCATAATTCTGGCTTGTCAAAATACTCATCAGACTGTCCCAGGGTGAAATGAGTTGAAAAGTTGAAACAACGGCAACAAAAAGAAAACAAACAAATCCAAAAAAAACCCAAAAAAAAACCAAACCAAAAAAACCTCAAAAAACAACAAAAAAAAACCCACCACCAAAAAACCCCACCAAAAAAAACCAAACAAACAAAAACAACAACAACAACAACAAAAACAACCCAAAGATACCTGCAGAAGAAAGTTGTCTGCAATGGAACAAGGGAGCAAAAGAAACAAAAAAGCATCTTATAGGTCATCTTGTTATCAACTTTCTCCTGCCTACCCCTAGAACTGCTGCTCTGTTCCCCAGAACCATGCCATTTCACTCAAAACAGCTGGGAGTTGAAYATAGCTGAGGAACAGAAAGCTCATTTTGTTCATTTTAATTTCAGGGCCCAGAATCAGACTCCTTGGCATTACATGAAATGACCAATTTTCTTAAGGATGTAAAAATCAAAGAATGACATCCATCTAAAAAAAAAAAAAACCTGATTACTTCTACTTGAAATHTGTTGCCCATCTTTTGTACAGTTCTTTATTAATTTAAGGATTTTCCTTCTCTTGCTTTGTCACTTTGATTTATTCAACARTATTTCGTGGATGACTGATTTAAACAAATTCTTCGAGCTGACGTAACAGACACACAGGTTTCCCATGTCCACTGTTGCTTGCTTCTTCAAAGAAAACTCTGAGGAATGACTTTCCTTGACAAAAGTGAGGTTTTTACTACTTATTTCCTGGTAGTGACCTATTTTGTTAYGTCAGAACAGAGTTCAAATCACGCCTCCCCCCTCCAGCTTCAAATTAACAAAAGTATTTTCTGTGTACTAAGACTGATTTCAGACTATGGGGTTAATGCTTGCTGTGGACCTGGAAGACTGTATATTCAAACACATGGTCATCCTCCTAAAAAATTAGAAGTATTTAACAACTGAAATAAAGTTTCTTCCGACTTCAGCTACTTAAAGTTTAGRTGAGAACTTAGAAGAAGAAACATAAATAGCCTGAGAAGCAGTTCTTCACATTCTGACACCAGACCAGATTATAAATGAAATGTTGATGTTTTCAGGAACCAGAACAGGCTGTAGAAGTGGGATTCATGATGCTGGCTTGTACATCTTAGTGAACAGGATGGACCTAAGCACGGGTGATGGGTTTTTGCACTCTTGGCAAGAGTACTTTCATTTTGTGCAGGGGTTTGGTGGTTTGGAGTGTAGAGTTAAGGGCTGGAGATCAGAGGGGTCAGAGTCTCTCTCAGCTCTGTCTCGTTTCACTCCTTTGCTGTCCAAAACACCACACAGTGGAACAGCAGAGAGGAAGAGAGGATTTAACCATCATACATCCAAGTCAATATATTTGGGAGACAAGAATCCAAGGTTTTAGAATAGCTGTGAAGGAGTTCACCTTGGCAGAAGATTACATAGTTATTAACAAAAGATTACTATTTTTACCATCTTATCAAACCTTTTCCACTTTGACATTGCTGTGAGTTTCCTTCCCTCTTAATCTTTTAATTGTGCAGCTCTTCCTGCCCAGAGCTCTGCTCATAGCAGCCATCTTCTTTTGCTGCAAAACCACTGGGCTCATGTGTAAAAGTTGAAGATTCTTTTATTTTTTGTTTAATTAAAGTTTTATAATCATCCATGCTYGTATGTCTATATTACTCCAACAGTGTTAAAGCCCAGTAACCTCCCACTGAATTTGTGTTATCTTGTTTTGTAGCTGGGCCTCTCCTCTGCACCTTTTTCTCTTTTCTTCCTCTCTTCCACCTGCCTGTCTGGACTGGTGGCCACCAAAACCTAACTGTGGTTGTAATATCTCCTGGATTCCCAGTGCTATTCCTGGTTTCCAGGAATATTTCTCATCTCCACCAGGGAACCTGGCAGACAGCACCAGCTAGAAGAGTTCTGCTCGGTTATTCTAATTACAGCTCTAATGTTATGATTTGCTTTCAGTTCTTGATAAAATTACTATAATAATTTTACCTCACTTTTTAAAGTTGAACACTATCCTAATCCTTTAYCTGAATAATTTGGACTGAATTCTAAACTATGGATTAATCTTCTACTGTTTTGATTTATTTCTAAGGCCAGAGCTATAATAAAAAATACTCCAAAGTTTTTCTGCACTGGATTTTTAACATTCTATGTTAACAACCATGTAAAGAAGAATAAGCTAAAAGCTCTTCACAATGATGTGGAGTACTGTAGGATGACGTCTATGTGTTCTGCTTCAGATAGGGAATTTTTCATTTAATCATTTGTGATCGTGTTTTTCCAGGCTATGTTTCAGTTCGGAGAGACTTTGAACACATTTTATTGTATCCTCTCTCAGATAAATTCCTGGCGCCAGAGAGGATTTCAGGATTTTGYCTCACAATTGATCTTTTATGCAAATAAAGTGAGGATGTGTGCAAGTGTATCAATTTGGTATGCTGATTGAATTGGAAAAATCCCAACCAGCTATTCACTGCACTRAATGTTGAACTTACTATTGTAGATTGAAACTTCTATCCCAACTAAAAAATGAGATCATTTCCTACACAGAAAGTATTCCTGCTATACTTCTTGAAAGGTGATTGCATTTAYTGTACTAGTTTTGATCTAGACAAAAATGGCTTCTGGGCTTACTTGGATTTTGTTTTGTATAATTTAGCATAGAAAATGCAACTTGGATACGCCAGGTAAAAAATTTAGTTCCAGCAATTGCCCACTGTTCTTGCTGGGCAAAAAATCTCTCTCTTTACCAACCACACATGAACACAGAGAAGACTCTTTAACCATAGGGCACATAACTGAGCTTCCAGCTTTCTCCAAACATTTACGAAGTACATAGAACAGCAAAACAATCTTATTAAGTCAGTTTTAATTCCCATCTGCTCAGCCTCACTTACTCCAGTGGTTTCTTCACAGCAGCTATCAGGAAATCAATCACCATAAGCAGGTGTGCTGAAGTGGAAGGGAAGGAAGGAGGGTTGGGATCTGCAGTCATCAGTCAGGGCTGTCAGTTCAGCCCAASTTTTCTGTTTAAATGAAGGCACGACTTGGCATGAGAGGAGAAATGGTTTATGCAATGTGGATAAACCTTGGAGTGTAGTAAGATGTTTAATGCTGTTGAGCAGCTCAGAGAAGCCTGATTTTAATTAAACAAACACAATAGGGACCTTGAAAAAAGTGATGATGACTGTGATGTGTCACGAAAAACAGATACTCCTGGAAGCTCTTATGATATGGCAAAATAAATATAACCWCAAAATCCTATTCTTTGCCTTGTCCCTTACCAAAAAAACTGAATTTACAATGAACATACCTGAGCTCATTTATTGCACAGGAATGCAACCTCACCTTTTCAAGAAGTTGCAATCCATTGTATTGTCATGAAATTTATTACGAACTGCCTTGTGGTAATACACCTATGAATACACTGGCTTAATTAAAATATAATTAAGTACTTCTTGAAAGCAGTTATATTGCTGTTGGAAGGGCTAATATACTACTACACTAAAGGTGTTTGCAACTACTACATTTATAGGTTTGTTTTTCCATCAAACCTTCGGCTGCTGTTGAATTATTCTGTTTAAATAGGACAATGTTAAAACACCTCTATGGTGTGAAGCAATTACTGATTTAGGCTGCATTGAAAGCGACAGAATTTTTAATTGCTMCATGGATGATGAGACACCAGAAATAGCAATGCACAAAACAAAGCAATTGAGAAATCCTCTCTTGGACKGGATCTCGCCTTAACGACACAGACAAGGTCAGGCCTGTCAGATTCATGATGAAGCATTTTCTTCCTTGTTTTGTTCACGTCCTTTTCTCTGCAGAGAAACCCTGTGACACTGGGGAATCACTACAGGACATAATCCTCGTAAGCAATGGGACTTTTTTTTGTCCTTAATTCACTTACTTTTATTTGGATTKTTCTAAAAGAATAAATGGTTCCTTAGATGCTACTGATACAGATGCATACTTCAGAATGTTTCCTTACTTTTTTGGTTGATTATTGCCTGAAAATCATTGCAAGGATAGAAGAATCAGAAATCCTAAATCATCAAAACAAAGCTGTTTATAGAACATTTATTATAACAATTTCCTGCATTTGTGTGATTAGAAACTGTAGGAAAAGGAGTTCATTTTCGAGGACATTCAGAAGTGGTGCCCAAATGTCTTCTGAGGCCAAAAAAAAGAGTTGAAACACAGAACCCCCATTGAAATGTAACAGATCTTTAACAAAACCAAAGCCGGAAATCTGCCTCTCCAGGCACTTTTTGGAAGTCTGTAATAATGTATTTTAAGGAAAAATATATGCCTTATTTGCAAACTCTAAGAAAACACTGACTCTTGTAATTTGCTCTTCATTTCTTTACAAAAAACTGTAAAGGTTGGATTCCTTTCTGAGAGTAGTTCTTAAATTATTACCAGTGTGTAGAGCTAAAGAAAGATAAAATCTCTGTAAAAAATATGATTAGATGTCAAAAATTTTGTAAGATGATTCATCATAATATTTAAAATATAGCCACAGGCATTCCTAAAAAAAAAAATTAAATAAATAAAAAAAAAAGATAAATTTTTGTAAAAATTGGAAATTTTCAACAAACACCAGYCCACCACAGAAATAAGAAATTATCCTTGCTAGAATTAGGAGACTGTATTCACTGCAATYTTTTTTCCTCCAGTTTTTTGCTATAGCTCTATTGAGAAACTTTTCCTCAGAAATGAAAGCTGAAGTACTCATAATAAAGTAAGACTCTATAATTAAGAGACATACYATCCCAAACACTGTAAGCTCCACAGTGAAATGATGAGCCTGTTGGGTAAAGCTGATTTCACAAGAGTCAAAGTTACCTGAAATATTCCTGATGATTTTTCATGTCTCCACAATACGTCTTTTTTTTTTTTTTAAATTTTCCTTCCTGTATTGGGTTTATGTGCAAGGTTTTGGTGGCCAGGGTGGTGAAGGCTTCAAGTGTATTATCTCTGATAAGCTGCTAGAAATTGTCCCCATGTGTGACACAGCAGCTGCAGCTGGCTYCAAGGGGGACCCATCACTGGCCAAAGCCAAACTCATCAGTGACTGTGCTATCATATTTAAAAAAGGGTAAAAAAACTCTGTGCAACAGCTGAGAGGGACAGGAGGGGGAGAATATGTGAGAGAATAACTCTGCAGACACTGATGTCAGTGCAGAAGAAGGGTGAGGAGGCGCTCCAAGTGCCAGAGAAGAGGTTCACCTGTAGGCTGTGATGAAGACCATGGTGAGGAAGGCTGTCTTTCTTTATGTTAGAGAAGTTCAGGAAGGACTGTGTCCCGTGGGAGGAGCCCATGCTGGAACAGGGGGAGAGTGTGAGGAGGAAGGAGTTGCAGAGACAGCACGGGATGAACTGACCACAGCCCCCATTCCATCCCCTGTGCCACTGGGGAGGAGGAGCTACAAGAGTTTGGCCTGAAGCAGAGCCCAGAAGGAAGGTGTGTGTGGGAAGTTGGTTTTAGATTTGTTTTTGTTTCTCATTATCCTAYTCTGCCTAACTGGCAATAAATTAAATTAATTTCCCTAAGATGAGTCGATTTTGCCTGTGACAGTGACTGGGGAATGATTGAATGATCTTTCCTTATCTTGAACCATGAGCTTTTAAATATATTTTCTGCTCCTGTCCAGTTGAGGAGGGAAGTTATAGAGAACTTGGTGGGCACCAGTGTCCAGCCAGAGTCAACCCACCACACTTGTCTAAGRTATTTCCTTAGTTATTTTAGCATCTCTTTTGACTCTTTACTTTTCTCCTACTTTCACTCCACAGCACACCCATGCTTGAGAGCTGTTAGTCAATTTGCTGTCAAGTCCCTTGGGGCTGTTCAGACAGTGCTTCTGAAATCTTGTTCTCCCGTTATTAACATCACAGTTTCCTTTACCCTTTTACACACTCCATGGATTTAAAAATTGCCTCCCAGCTTTCCTGCAATTAGGTATTGTTTATACGTGTTTGGAACAGAACGATTAAAAGTGAGAAGAGAAGCCAAGTATCTTTGATCTACTGGCCTCTGAGTAGTCWTTCTTGGCACCCATTTGAGCCTGACTTGTGCAAGATGGGGATCTGCCTCAGTCCCAGGGTGTTTCTTGCTCTTGGATCCCAACTTGCTGGCATTGCTGCTGTTCTTCCCACAATTCTTGCCAGAGCCACTGGAGACCCAAAGTGCACGTGTGATTCCAAGTCCTCACAAAGTGCAAGAACCATTCTTGTGACATTTTGTTCAGTGTCTTCCGAACTTAACAGGGATCAGTGTTTGTTACACCAGTTCAGTGGGGCAGGAGGTTTTTGAGCACAAGATACATTTTCAGTCTTCACACCAGAGTCTGCATTCTGATCTTGATATTAATGCAAATTTCAGTTGATTTTGAGCACAAGTTTTTAACTAGGATCTCATTGATTTTCCATAGGGAAAAAGTTTTCTTATCTGTTTAAGTTTGAAAATTTTGAAATAAAAGAATGTTTATTCAAGATATAAATAAATCACATTCCTACCACTGCAGAATTCATAGGGGAACACTGCTAAAGGAAGCAAGAGCAGTCCAGGCATTCATCTACCTTATTAAAGGATCCTTTATTTCCGAAGTGTAACCACCAGATTGGTGAAGCTGACAGCTTGWATATAAAAGCTTAAGAGATAAGAGCTCTAAATAGCAAATTTACAAATTAAGATATTAATAGTATCCTCTGRTGACAGACCTGTAGCCTGATTTTTAAGAACTCCCAGACAGACGTCCCAAGGAGGCTGTGCTGAAGAATACTTGGGTTATACTGGGAGACAATACTTGTCCAAAAGACATGAGGCATGTTCAGTCTTACATTTTCATCAGAAGGTGTYTTACAGACACAGCACTTTTGTTTGGAAAACACAAGTGAGAGGCCAAATAAGTGAAAGCTAATTAAGTCTGCTGTGATGAAAAATAAATCTTAAGAACCTTTGCAGCAGGAGAGGAGCTAAGCACTGTGAAGGTTCTGGGAACAATCCAGTTGATTCTGGTGGATAAAATTCTGAGTTTATGGGGCTAAAAATGGCACAGAAAGCCTTGTTACTTATGTTTTAATAGWCAGCAGAGAACTATCCACCTGAGCAATSTAGATCTGTGGGGTTTGGGTTTTGTTTGTTTTGTTTTTTTCAGTGACTAAAGCAATTGCTACTTGTCAAGATTGAAACAGTCTGAAACAACAACTTCATTTTTCACTGTGTAGACACTGTATAAACAAACACGACACTTTCATTGTTTAAGTAGCCAGCATTTTTTTTTTATTTTAAAAGTTTTTTTGGCATAACTAGCCTCTCTGTTTTGAGGAACATGGAAATTTCAATTGAAAGGTGTCTGTTTTTTCAAAGGACAAATAACAATCTTCATAAATCAGCAATATAAATTTTAAGGCATCCTGTACAATGTGTCACTTCTGAGATTCTAGGATTTATGTACATTACCATATTGCATTGTTTGGTTTTCAGAAAAAAAGCAGAAACTTTGTTTTCAGACATGATGAGACTAAAAAAGAATGCATGGAAATAAACAGACTTTATGTCTGAAAATTTAAGTAAAACCATGGAGGTTCTGCTTTTCCACTGCTTTAGATTTATGCAACTTCATTCCTTCATTAATGTAAATGCTTTCGAGATTACTGTGACGTATCACTTGTTCTGGCTTCTGCATCTGAATGGCTCTGAGTACATCYAGACTCAGTCAGGGAAAAGGACAAGTGCTGTCACTAATTCTGGGCATGTAGGCAGCAGGCCCAGGCAGYAGGATGGGTAAAAATCCTCCTCTGGCATTTTGCTTGGTGCCACAGGAGTTTCCAGTCTCACCACCTGCACTTGGCACCGGCTTCCCCGGGCTCTGCRGGAAATCTCTGTGAGCTCTCAATTACCCGAGTGAGCCTGGCAGGGGCGGGCTGCCTTCAAACAGGGAAACTCACCRCTTTGTGTTTTCTAAGCTCAGACAAACTTTTAACTTGTGAACATGTATAGAAAGTGGTAATAGTGCAAAAATACCTTTTTAGGTTTTTTTTTTCATGACTTTGTTTAGGCTCTTTGTTGACAAGAAAAAAGTAAGTGGCACACTACTGTCAAGGGTTCTAATCTTGATAAACTCTATAAAAGTCTATTCATCATGTCACAGACTGAACCACTCAACTTTTCATGAACTATTTTGATTTTTTCATTAGAAACATTGTCTTGCTATCCTACTGTTTTGCCTGCAGTATTAATTACTCATGTAATGCACAGYAAAATTCTGTTGTATATTCTGAAAATGAATGTGACATAATGTCTCCCATTATTTCATTTTATCAGAGATATGACAGACATAAATGTAAAGTATTTGTTATTGTAATATTTTTTCATTTCTATCACTCAGCATTGCATGGTGTGTCTAGGTTAGCATGCTCCWTGCTGCACCTTATTAGGGAACTAATTTAGATCTTAGTCACTAATTGATTTAGTCATAAATGTTTAATTAATGTAATGGCTCCATTATGTGCCTCTAAAACCACTTGAAACAAATGACTTATTGGAATTCCCTCTGCACTCCATGAAGCTTAGGTTTCATACATTGGAAACACAGAATGTTTTAAAAGTTTTAATTGTTAATCAATTGTGTATTAAATTAATTTTTACTAATTAAAACATGGTGGAATAAAGAACGTAAAAATAAATGAGAACAAAAATTTAATGAATTAGGTATAATATCACAATTTATTCTGTGATTRTTTAATAGAGGCTCATATGAGCACTTTGAGCTGTGATGAAATTCACCCTGAGTAAAACCCAGGGACAATGCTCGCAGGCTGCTTAAATTCTAGTTATGTCACTGTGCCAAGTTTYGCTAACTACAGTCACTTTTTCAGGACCAAACTCTTTCCACAGCAAGAAAATATCAAATTATTTTCAAAAACTTCTCAAAAATGAAGATGGGAACAAGTCAGATAAAGCTTATATTATAATTTTGTTTCTGCTCCCTTTTAAGTCCTCGTGAGTTTGAGTAGAATATATTTCTGAAATMATGAAATTCCTTCAAAACCTTTGGAATCACTGGACACATGCCTGGTGTATAATGTRAATTAAACATGAAGTATTGAAGTAGCACTTAGAAGAGGGATAGCTGTAAAAGTGGAAATATGTTCAAGGATGAATTTGAGCACAAGAAAAGGAAGGTTATATAGAAATAGATCTCTAGAACCCCAGAAAAAACCTCACTTTAAGCAGTATCCAAGTGTGTCAACATGCCAAAGAAACAGGTCTGTACTGCAGCCACCTTCTCCAGGTGAGGAACCTGGAAGGTATGAGAAGTATGGCTCTGCAAGGAATTGCAGCAYAATTCCTAAAGAAGGCACACATCATCCCAACCACAAGCATGTCAGTGAGGCACACATGGAATTTTCCAAGGAAAAGGTAGTATTTTGCAGGGTGTGCTTGCATGGTGGAAAATGGTGATAGGCAAGGTTGCAAGAGGCAAAAAAAGCTCAGCTGACCCACTGACCCACTCAGTTTCAGGACAGATTCTTTGATATTGAAACAAAGCACCAGCACATATGTTCACATGTACATGCGAGCATGTGTATTTAGTTGATCAAAAATGGAATATTGCTGACCTCAGARAGGAGGGCCCTCATGTTTTATTTGGTCAAAGGAAAGTAAAATATCCATAGGAAAATACATCCTCACATTTGCTATCCAAGAAAATATCTTCTCATAAGMCTCACCAGTTCATGAGTCAACATATGCCTGTCATGCCAAGATGAGAATTATCCTCATTACATGCAGATGAAGATTCAAAATACCAAGACCTGCTGGGTCTAAAYGTCTTTTACTGAAAAACCATCCCCACTGCAGCTGTTGATGTCTCTTTTAAGGTGAATCGTGCCTGTTCCCTGAATGTAGACACATTATCCAGGCATTATACAGTCATTAAACTGTACTCASAGACATGGTGGGTATCCTGACAGAKAGCAGCTGAYGGGTGTCCATGGTGTTTGTTTGACCAAGATACTGGAATGCTGCCCTGGGTACACAGAGTCTGGAAACACAATGTTCAGTAAGACCTAGAATATGCAACCGTGGTTAAAACAATCTCACATGCAGAAGCACATCAGTGCATGGCCTGAATGTGCAATGCTGAAATGAGCACACAGATTTTAGAGGCGCCCYTCTGATATGGCCAAGATTTGTCCCCTGAGAGGAGGTGGGCAGACAGCCGGGCAGTGAGACTTGAGGAAAGAAGTCTGAGTTAGAATCACAGAGCAAGAAAAGAAATTGTGAAAGGGTGGTGAAAAACTAACCAGAAAACCACTAATAGAGCAGCGTGCAGCAATGGTTGCCAGAGGCTGGAGGGACTGAGCACTTATGTGTCTGCAATCCTATGGCTGCTGCTGCCCAGAAAGTCTTGGGAGTGTCCTGCTGAATCCTCTCCAATACCATTTTGAGCATCTGATAAGTGACTATTGTTACTTTTGCCTAAAACAGAGGAGCCTGGCTATAATTACACCGAGGGTGTGTGCTTTGCCACAAATATGCCTGGAGTGTTTCATGTTGTGACGACATGTTTACAATTCTGTAATCTTTATCCTATATAATTTTAAGGATTTTTTTTTCGATGCTAAACACTAACGAGTGCTCTGACTCCTCAAATCATGAGAAAGACATGAAGGATGCATCCCATTTCCTTTCTAGCTGTTGTGGCTTGGAAGGAAGGGCACAGCACTGGTTTTGGTAGCCCAGCTTTGCCACTGAACCTGCCTGATGCTGCATTCAGAAAACTCTGAGCTCTCCCCAGCATCAGCTCAGAACCTCTCCCAGTTCTGGTGCAGGTAAGAGGGGGATAAAATTTACTTTTCTTTTCTTTTCTGGCATGTCTGCTTCTTTGGGTATGGCTTAAGCTGTTCAATATAAATTTTCTTAGGAGTGGGAGGACTTCAAAAAGGTTGCTGAATGAGAGCTGGGCAGAAAACAGATAATGGGCAGAAATACCGTGGGCTTTCCTGCTCTGAGGCTTTAGGAAAAACACAAACAAGAATCCAGAATTAAGTTACCAAACCTAAATTATTATTTATAATTAGCCCTTTCAGATAAGACTTGTCTGTGTACCAAAGAACACTGAAAAATGGGGCTTTCATTCACAACCAGCTTTTTGATGATGTGAAAAGTTTAGGCAACAGAACTGCAGAGGAAGAAGAAGAGAAATAGAAGAAAAATGTAACAAGGGAGATTATGAGAAAAACTTGTTAACGCCAAGGAGAAAGTGAAGCAGTAAATGGAAAACAGTAAATTCTGGAAGAGTGGGAAAAAAAACCCAGAGGATAATCCAAGGGGGGAGGAGACAGACTTGAGGAGAYAGTTGGTGGAGGAGTGACTGCTGAGATGATAGGGTGGAAGGTGACAGACATACACAGAGCTGGAGGAGGGAGGAGATTCTGGGAGAAGGAAACAGGGCTAAAAGGAAGCACATGGAGAAAGGAAGGCAGAAGTCTGGCAACAAGCRGGAGGCTGCAGCTGCGAAAAGGCACAGGAAGCAATCAGCAGGACTCCAAGAAGACCAAAGGTAGAACAACAACGTTTCATAAGAGGATAGGTCAGAAAATATCCAGGCTAATGCAAATTTCAAGAATGTTATTTTATTCCTACCTTTCCCCTGTCACTTGTTTTTTCTGACTAACTTTAGAGAAGTGGAAATTTCGTAGAAAGCCAAGTGAAGAGGTTTATGCCATGGTGTGCCTCTTGAGTTAGCACTTTGGAGTTTTATAGCTCCTGCCATAATGACTCACCTCCAGGGTCCTGRTAATGCTCTGGGACAGTTTTTATCATAATTATGAATGCACTTGGCAGACAGGCTGAWAACTGGTGCTGTTTGCTGTAACTTTGTGGAAGGAGGTGACTCTATAAGMYGTTCAAATAAAAAAAAAATAATACRATGCTTAAAATTTAATAATTTAATAATTTGAGGMAGCATCATCCCTGCTGTGATRAAAGAATTTATCAAAGATCYRCAAAGAGAGGCAGAGGWAGCAATAGCACAGMCACTTGGCTCAGATGTTCATTTAKACAACCRARTTCTGAAYCATAGTCTGTGGAAATTGTTAGAARGTGYCCCATGRATTTGAGCAGCTGTACTCACAGCTGGGATCCCTCATCCTGACCCATCTCTGTGCTTCGTGTAAATAAATAYAATAAACYCAAATCTGAAGAGTTATMTCTAATATGACACGTATTACCTGGCTTCCAGTACTTTGTGGGGATTAACTGGGATTAGGCTGTGTTTGCAAAGAGTTACTGTAAAGAGCAAAGTCAATTAAACTTGCTCTGGATTGGCAACAGGGACCTTATACGTTTCCTCCAAGTGCTGGGCTATTGCAGAGGGTAAAGGGATCARAGGCAAAGGCTGGTCCTGAAAGGATTTCTTAGAGCTGGTCTTTCTTGTAAATAAGTGTGAGAGGGTATTATCTTGGTCTCAGAGGCTTCATAATTCCTTATCACTTGAGACAGCTTAGCTACAGGGAGGTTTAAAAGGTCGGTGCAACTTTCAGTTTTTCTCTGAGGCTGATGCAAGATCAACTGTCTGGGAGGGCACTGGGCAGCAGGGCTGCTTGGGGTTGCTACAGCAACTTCATTTTTCTGCGAATAAAGAGGTAAATTTGCAGGCTCTTCTGCACCTCTGCAGTTCCTTGTGGCAAGAGTTGTGAGAGCAGCACTCCCTCCACACAGGTATGGATACACAGCTGGATATTGTATAAATTTCTTGTAAGTGTAGCATTGCACCCCATAAATTGTAAAATTCTCCTAATTGCCGGTTATTGAAAGCAAAGAGAGATGTAATTCAGCCTCTACTTCTTGACTGTTCATAACTCTAACAAAAGTCCATTCACTAAAATTTATTAGGACTAAATATCCTGGTAATCAAATTACTTCACTTGCATATCTTGATAATATTGCACATATTGCTACTATTTCACTGCACATTGTGATTAAATGTAAATATGTTGAAACTTTCACTGACACAAATGTATTAATAATGTCCCTGTTAATCATTATCTTGTACATAAAAGTCTATTATATAAGTTACAAAAAAATATGAGCAGAGATATCAAGTTTATGGCTGCATAAATTTATTTATAACTGTGATATAAAAGAACATATGAAAGATACTCTATTAATTATTAATTATGAGAATTATATCATTATTAATTAGAGGGGAAAGCATATATGTCTATTTCTGTGTAGTTTTAAAATGATAATTTGTGTGCAGTAAATATGCTGATGTAACACATACTTATTTTTATGTGGAAGTCCTGAGATCAAATGAATCACTATAGCATAATCATATGCTATTTTAGTGATTTCTTAACAATTGACACAATAGCTATATTTACTCAGTGATTTTTTTTCAACTTGGCAAAAATTTCCCTCTCATTAAAAATGTGTAGTCTACAGTTGCATAATTTTGGTTTGGTTTTTTTTTTTTCCTTTCCTCAAGTGAACCTTTAAAAGTCTCACTGTGAGCCTGAAGGAATGGAGAACTGTAAAAATCTCCTACTGAAAGGTCTGGGTTGGTCTATTAATGCTAGAGACATTTCTCACTGAAACCTGGCACAACCAGGAAAATGATCAGAAACATGAGGGGTTTGGGTTAAATTGCATTTTGGAACTAATTTTTTTTTTTTTTTTTTTTTTTTTTTTTTTTTTTTTTTTTTTTTTTTTTTTTTTTTTTTAACTGATAGTTATATGCATATTTCTGTAACATGTTTTCATCTGGAGGAATAAGGCCATATTTTAGGATTGAAAATTACATGATCTGAGAACTTCAGGGTATCTATTAGTTCCCTCATTCATTTACTGCCAGTGCACAGAAATCACTGCTAGCACTTTTTCCACTTTCTTCATAACTGTTAAGCTTTCTCAATACCCAGTGAAATTACACAATTTTTYGCAATCTTGTTAGATCTTCAGCTGTTGCCAAGGTATCTCCTGTGGCAAGGGTAGTTCTCTTTTTCAGTTTTGGGGTTTGGGGGTTTTGAGGTTTTTTTGGTTTTTTTTTGTGTGTGTGAGTGTGCGAATTATGCTTGATTCTTTTATTGTGGTAATTAAATATCTCGTCAAGAAAAATATTTAAAAATCTGMAAAATCTGCCTTTTCTGAGAGGATTTCCATCAGCTTCGTGCTGCCACTGCCATAGTTTTTGAGATTTCTCCTGTAGGGAGAAAACTGATTCAAGAAGGGCTTTGGCCTGTATTAATTCTGGAGATGATTTGTTAGAAATTATCCCCTTTTGACAGAAAACATAACTGGATGGCAAAAGCCTGGATCCTCTGGTACTATCCCAGCCACCAATCCTGATTCCCAAAGCAGGGCTGGCAGCTGCCCTGGGACAATGGTTGCTTCAGCAAAGTTTTTTATGCTGTCTGGTGAGCAGCAGGGCTTTTCCTTTGGTTTGSCTTTGGTGTTGGAGGTTGGACTGAAGCCCTGGGGAGGATCTTTGTGTTGTTCAGACCAAGGACATGTCTCCAGGTCTAAAACATGTAAATTGAAACATAAAGGTGGCACTTACTTGATAGGTCTTCAATACTTGAGAAGTCACCAAGAAAATGACCCTAAACTTAGGTCTTCATGACTGGAAAAATCCCCATTGTTCTTAATTATTACAGAGACAAAATTACAGTGCAGCTGGTAGGTAAAAATTAACGTAAGGACTACTCAGTCATTCTCCAAAACCACTGKCATTGTCTCGGATGATTCATTATGGTGACTGTTTCTCAACCAGGTATTGCGCTCTTGAAAGAATTTAGAATTACTCCATTATTCTGTGACTTCTGGTCTAAGGAGAAGAGTTTTGCAAGAAGTGGAATATGTCCAAGTAGGGACAAGATTTGTTAAAGATTTGTTAAATTTCTTCTGACTTTCAGAAGATGTTTGCTTTAAATTTTTTGTCTTCCACGTTGAAACCTCCTCTCTATGCCCTCATTGTGATATCCAAAAAAAAATTTTTTGTCAATAGGGTTCAGAGCCCTGCCCACTTCAAATGTCATAGACCCAGGGGAATAACAAAGATTAGGAGGAAGAATCTGCTACTGCAGGACACCCAAGATAAGAAGAAATTAAGAAAGCCAGCCCAACAATAATAGAATTGTGAACATTGATGGCCACCAGGCCATCCAAGATAAGAAGCCAGCTCAGCACAACTCAGAAATAGTCAGATACTGAGCACTGAATTTATTARATAAGCAGAACATATAAAAAATTAACAGCATATAGAGAATGCTTATCTTTTCTCTTGGTATGATGTCTTTGTGGATTTATCACCCAACACCCATCATTGTGTAAACAGGGAATAACAAAGCCTTGGCTCTCTGTGTGATTGGCTCACTGCACATCGGGTGATGAATCCTGATTTTTGGGATAATGCTTAGATTCCAGTGAGAGATGTCTCTAGCATTAACACACCAACCCAGCCCTTTCAGTAAGAGATTTTTATAGCTCTTCACTCTTCCAGGCTCACAAGAAGCCTGTTATAATATTACAGTTTCTGTATTGGATTCTGTTGTATTAAGTTCCTTCCTATCTATATTCTGAGTGACTCTCACATCAACCCATAGGGTGGAAGAATGAAGGTCTGTTCTATCCCTGCTGTTCTTGGGCTGTCTTTAGCTAATCTCTCCCCTAAAAACCACTTGAAAACAAATTTTAAAAGTAATTTTGAGGACTGAGAAAGGCAGCAGTTTATGCATATGCAGAAGCAATATTTCCAGGAAAAAAACCCTGAGGCAACTATTGGGTTTTCCATCCCCCATTTTCCCCCTACAGAAACTCGTTACAATTTGACAGAAGAACTCATCAGTGGCAGGAGCCAAATATATCACACTGTTTCCACTGTACTGCTGCCAAGTTGGCTTGAGCCACTGGTATTTTAGGATGTTTTTCCATATCGTCAGGACACGTCGAGAACCACAAGGGACAGCACCTTAGGTCCTAAGGCTTAACAGAGCTGGGAAAGCTACAGCTGAGAGTCTCTAGTGRGTAATGAAGGAGCCACACAGACATTTGGAAAGAGCCTTCCAAACTGGTGTGAGGAGAAATAAGGTATTAATGCATGTTGGGGAGAATCTTTCTTCAGGAGGTTGAAAAATGTGGGATATGAGTGGTTGGAGCATGAATCAGGGCGTGCACTGGAAAGCCTTGAAGGCCAAAGCACCTGCAGTAAAATCTGTGATGAGAYCTGGACAAGAAAATGCTACACCATGTCTGCARTCCTTGTCCAAGCTTTCCATTAATGCCAGGTGGTAAATATTTTGAAGTGTCTTCTTGAATTATCTTTTATTATCACAACTTCTTTCCATTTAGCAGAACCTTTTACAGCTCTTCTGATGTTGTCACTATTGGGCACTGATGTGGAGAGGAACTGAGAGGGCTTTTTGGGGAGTTTGAGTGGAATTGTTCTAACATTGGCCTTCTAACCCTTAGRTGTCTAAGTTAAGGCAGTTGTTCAGCTGCTTTGCAGTTAAAGGGGAGGCATCAGTACCTCTGAAAGATATRCTCCCCCTGGAAATGTCCAAAAACAAGTACTTGTATCACTTTGTGATATGGTTCAATAAACATGGTGGTCAAAAGTTGCACTTGATGGTCTTGGAGGTTTTTTCTAACCCTGACAATTGTATGATTGTATGATTGATTCTATAAGTTCTTACCTAAGATAAGATTTAAAGTATTTGGGATGAGTTATGTTCCTTCATCTCTAGTGAAAGGAAAAGAAATCAATTYGTCTCGCTGTTTTTATCTGAGAAAGTTTATTGCTAACAAATATTTGTAAATAACTTAGTAATGAAACTATGAATAATGAAACTATGCCTCTGTTTTATTTTATAAATTTAGAGATAAGATAGYAAAAGGAAAACTGAAACAACAAAATGTCTTTGTGCTTCCCTCYTTTTATGTGAGGTAACCTGACCTACAGAACTCTGTTCTACCCTTGGCTTTTGGAAAATGAGGTGGTACAAAATAGCAGTCACTGTGAGAATAGGCGAGATAGAAATAGCAAATATGAAATTCAGGAACAATGTTTGTTCTGCATTATTATTTTATAATTTGTGTGTTATATATTCATGTTTTTTCTTTTTATGTGCAATAGCTGAAGACAGGCCATGTTCATTCTAAAAGAGATTCCTGTGCAGTGGAAGTGAARTAATTTGTTGAGCTTCTCACGTTCTCACGTTCTGCTTCACACATATGGTGTGATGTGATACACAGAAGGTTTTAGCTTCCTTAGGAAATCAGATTAACTTTCATGAATACAAAATTCCTCTCCCTATAAAGTAATACCTTGTTGTATCTCCAGCACACACAAGAGGCAGAAGTCTCACCCAGCTGGKGGCATATTTTCTTTTTTCTTCTCTAGATGATTCATTTTCATCATTCTTCTCCTCAGCAGAACTAAGGCACATAGGTGAACCTGAATGTGTTGAATCAGAACAAGCTTATTTGGGAAGGACGATGGGTTCTTTTTTTTTTTTTTTTAATATTGTTGTACTTTTTTTTTTTTTTTTTTTTTTTGATGTTTTTTTTTTTTTTTTATGATTTATTCTTTCATTATTGAGCAAGGTACAACCCTTCCTGTGGGACTTTCCCACTTCCTGTGAAGAGGCCAGAGGGCCAGTAGTAGTGACAACAGGATTTTCAGTAGAGACAACAGAAGCCACATAAGTTGATGCTAATCGAATAACCTGGGTAAACAATAAATTTGTGCTTTCTTTTACCATGGAAAGAAGGTAAACATAATTCCTCCCATYTTTGCCTCAAAACCAGGGAGAGTACTCAAAAAAAAATGTTTTAAGTGCTGAGAATATTAACCTCATCTGCCCCAGGAGCTGACACTTAACCTAACAACTAGAAAGTAGATTTTGTTGGAGTATTTTAACAGTTAATGTCCTTAAAAAGTTCAGTGGGTGCAAAAGCACAGACAGGACTTTCCTGGAGCTTCCTAATTCATTTCCTAATGTCATCTAATACACGCTAACATCTCTGAAAAAGATTTAATGTTAACACTTGTTTTTATAGGCTTCATGATAGACAAAAGAAAAGCACTGAGTGTAATGACTGTGGAAACAGGAATATAAACTCATGCTGTGCTATACTGTACAGGAAAGAATTCCCACAGGAATGTGGGAATGTTTATGTAATCATCTTGAAAAATTCAAATTATGTGTACCATAAAGGCATGTCATACTCTGATGGAATGGATCTTAATGAAAAAAAAAAGAAAAACAAAACAGGAATACACTATTTAGGAATCTCAGGGCATACAGGAAAGCACCTCAAAGAAAGTGTTTTCCAAAAGGCCCCACTATGAGATAKCTATAAAAGCCACRAATAACACTCACCTCTTCAGCATTWTTTKGTCACTAGTATGTATGTTTACYCCAGAAAATGTGTGTGGACTTTATTTGGAGAYGACAGCAGCATTTCTCTTTTTCTACTTCCKACAATTTTCTGTGTCTTCATGAGCACATGAGTGTCATTTGCCCTATTTCTCTTTTTCACAACTTTTCCTTGTGGGGCAGTTTTTCTGTTGTCACACCACTGGGGACTCGTATGAAGTGCACAATTGTTTGAGTTTTGTGTCCTTCCTCTGCTGCTGTGTGTCTCTACTTTCTCCTGCACGACCTCTGAACTCTGAAATGAAGCCAGAGAACACAGGACCATTAAACAYTTATGGTTTGCTTTAGTTTGTTTTTAAGAAACAGAAAYGACTGACATCYAAAAGTTCACAGCTTCTCTCTCAGCTTCCCATCCTTTTAGCAGGTTTCTGCAGCTGACCCAGGCAGTCCTCATTTCACTGCCAAGCACAGCTGCTGGAAGAGATTTTGCTTGTACAGCATGATAAAAGGATATTGTAAATCATAGCMTTCAGTGATACAACTCAGCATGTGTATGTTGAAAACTGAACATCATTACTGATGTTAGTAGATTCCAACAAAAAACCCCAATAGATATTTTCCTCATACACTGCAAACACAGAAAATGAACACAGTAGGGAACATTTCCACTGGCAGCAGTGTAGGAGGATCCCAAACCAGAGTATCCTCAGGAGACCATCACAGGACACGTCCAAGAGAAACAATTAATCACAATATTCATAAAAGTAGTGCCTGGCAAACACAGTGTGGAGGACTGCTTAACTTTCAGCAGTTAAATATCCCCCTTTAATTAAAAAAAAATAGAGAAAAACATTTTTTTTCTGCACTTTTTGAGGGTGAGAAGTGGAGTTATTCAGGGTCACAAACTTGCCCTGGCAGAGAGCCTTGCACTGAAATCTGCCCAATAAGTTGCTCTCAAAAGACCAGGCTT
>NW_026624740.1:0-981 GCF_030028575.1 Malurus melanocephalus | reverse complement strand
ATCCAAAAGCCTGTAATGGCTTTGAAATGGAAAACACATGGAATTGCAAGGSTGACTTTTATAGAAAGGATATTTTTCCAAGATTGCAAACAGTCTTTTGGCTATTCTGCTTGCAAATATACAAGGAGAAATTCTTGACATACCAAATGATTTCAAATTTACAGAAATAGACATTGTAAAAGGCAAGGGAGCCATAACCAGCTGCTAGTGCAACAGCAGGTAAAAGGAGAGTTTAGTGCATTTAAGGGGGGTGTCTGGTGCCAGATAAAGATTGATRTAATTGTGAGTTTGGGATGGCAAGAGAGGACACCTCACTGGCCCGCTGACCATGGTACCTAATCTGTTAGAGCATCTTGTGGCTCCTTTTTCTAATAAAAGGATCACATAGCTGATTACTAGAATACAACACACACAAGCTATTCCTGMACCTGCTTCACTATTTAGAAATTCTTGAAGTCCTTTTAGTTCTTTAGTCCTCATGACTAAACTGGTTCAGTTGCTCTTCCAACTCATCTTTCCCTTGTCCTTCTCTCTATGGTTGCTGTTGAATGTGTAATTAACTCTTAATTAATACCTACTTTAAAATTGATTGAGAGGTGTTCACAACATGTTAACAAACACAAACAAAAACATACATTAGTATGAACAAAAAACACGTGGACAGGCACATCTAAAATAGAAAAGGGCAGATTTTCTSTTCAGTGGAGGTCAAAGCAAATAACCAACTTGCAAATTCTGTGGATGTGATTAATTAATGACCAAGAATTAATTGCAAATTAGGCAACTCTTTGTCTCAATTATTCATAAACAATAAAAAAAAATCAGAAAAAATATCCCTAGGAGCTTATATTTTACCATTTCAGCTCTGGTATAATTCTGATTTTCTTTGCAACCTCTTTCACTCTGGGACAGTTTGTAATATTCATTAATACATATTACTAACAGCTCTTACTTTCCAATGAGCAATCACAGACATTTTTC